>NW_022602665.1:0-24954 GCF_008692095.1 Etheostoma spectabile | reverse complement strand
TTTACTTTTAACCCATGCACATAAAGAAAATATTCAAGACAGAAAAATGGGATTATGGTATTCATTCTTTATTATTTTATTGGGTTATCAATTCTCTTTTTAGATGTATTGAAATGCTGGCTTGTTTAGCTGTAAGGATGGCATCTTTGCTTAAAAACATAAGGATGAAAGGTGGGGCAAACTAGTGGCATCTAATCTTCTAGAGATGAGCTTTGAAGGTTCAAATCATTAAGGGTGCACAATTCAGAAAAGGTCACGAATCACTTTAAAATTGACTTTCAATTCAAAAACGCTTCTTAATTTAAAAAACAATCCACAGTATTTAAATGTAGTTACTTTTCCCATGTGATAGTGCACACTCCATTACAAAAAGAAAAAAAATGAAACGAAAAATATGAATCGATTTTTGGATATTCTATGAATGGATTTTGAATCTGTAGAGCTTGAATCGCAACACAAATGTGAATTGATTTTTTAAACGCCCCTGCAAATCATAGACTTGAATTGTAGTTGATGTGTGTACCTGTTTTTTTTTTTAAGTTATTTTTTGGGGTTTTTATTCCCTTTATTTGGACAGGACAGATGTAAGTATGTGTGAAAGGGGGAAGCAACATGCGGCAAAGGGGCCACAGGCCGGATTTGAACCCGGGCCGCCGCGTCTAGGAGCAAGCCTCTGTACATGGGCATCCGCACAGACCACTGCGCTATCTGGATCCCTGATGTGTGTAGCTGTTAACTGAATGCCCTTGTGATGTTTACAGCACTTAGGAAAGTTTCCCGTAATAACTATGAATTACTAATTACATTTCTTTGTGTAAGATGTCAAGCTCATAATTAATTGTTGAGCTGATGAGCTAAAAGCAATGCAGGATTCATGTTGGCTGCTGCACACTATTATATTATTATTATTATTATTATTATTGTTGTTATTATTTTATTATTAACAGTGACAGTGCCTTCTAATAAGAGGCGACATGGAGCATAGAGAAGTGCTTGTGGTACTTGAACATAGCATGGCTCGTTTTCACAGAGGACATTTTGACATGCCACAGTAGGAAAAGCACAGGTGTGAACATTAGCCTTAATGCTTCAGTTTCAGGTCCTGGTGTTGTGCATGCAGGCTCACTGTCGCACTGTCATGGCTTACTGGGACACTTTAACAGAGCCATTGTATTTGCCACACCTGTGTGTTTCCTTTGATGAATAGTCAAACTGTGCTGTGAAGAAGGCCTTTTCTACAGATTGTGAACCTGCCATTCTTGTCTCACACCACCTCACCTCGGAGTGAAGCGGAGAAGCAGAAGACATCGTAGCGATGAAGGTGAAGATGTCGTCTTCCGTAGCTCCGGACACCTGGGCGAGGTTGTGCCCCCCACAGGGCACTCTGGGCTGGGTGATGGGGTACTGGACTGTCCCATCAGCCAGCCAGCCTGCATTGCACCAGTTCAGACCCTCCTTCCAGGACTGGAAGAGCTGTGGGAAGGTTGCTAGGATCGAACCCTGCTCCTCACAGGCCTGCTGGGCTCCCAGGAAGCTTAGATGGTAATGACCTTGAGGGTGCTGGTAGGGAAACACTACTCCTGGGTATAGGAATGTGTTAGACACTATTACACAAACTGTGTGGGCTTAAAAGGTTGTTCATAGGACACTTGAATAGAACAGAGCCTAAATTAATGTTATTAGTTACACCTGTGCTATGACGAGTCCAAATGTCTGCTGTGAAAAAGGTCTTTTACAATCAACACATTCAATACAACTAATACTAACAACTTACAACAAAATCAACTAGAAGGCTATGTGAAATGTTTGGACTCCGTTTGCCTCTGATAATGGAACTCATGGTTTCAGTGTATTGTACCTTGTAACTCCAGGTAAACTGAAGTGCTCTTGTCCTCCAGTCCGTCCACCACCTCACAGTGGTAACGGCCTGCGTCATTCAACTGGAGTTCAGTCATCACAAGTGCAGCATCTCCTGGGAAATCCTGTCTGAGCTGGACACGACCCCTGGCCAACAGACAGACTGGGAGTTTCAGGACACACAAGCTCATACAGCCATGAAAACCCCCCAATAGAGTAATCATGATTATTATACATTATGTGTCCTTTCAACAACCTGAAGTCCCCAAAGGTTCGACTGCGGGAGCCGATAGCCACCAGCACGTCTGTCTCCTGTCCCCCAGCAACAGTCGGGAGCCAGGACCACTTGACCCGACCTCCCTTGGCGAGGTCAACTCAGGCTCATACCAAAACTGCATGGCATGGTGGCATTACCCCCTGTGACTGCAAACACTGATGGCTGAGCAGAGTCCACATGGAGCTTCACGCCACTGAAATGAACTGCAGGAAATATTGACTTTACATCTAGAGCTTGAAAAATTGGACTAGCAGAACACATATTGCAGCGATTTAAAGACACATAAAGCATATGTTATTGATCGTGTGCATACTTTCTTTGTTGCCATTTCCATTGAGGAAGTCATGGTAAAAGAAGCTGTTTGGGATTGAGAAAACCAGCTGAGCCTCCAACAACAGCAGGAGGCAACAGATCCTCATCCTGGCTGTGAGGACAAATCCGGATCCTTAATGGTTTCTACAAAATCCCCAAAGCCCGCAGAGAGAAATGCGATTGGAGTAGTCCCTAAAAGCATAGAGGAATAATTACTTTTGTATGACTACTTTTTTTCTGCAAGAATTTTTAATTAACAAACACCCTGTTGTATTTTTACCATCGGGTGTTGCAGCAGGACAGTGCCAGTAGAGGGCAGCATGACGCCATTTTATGTGAAAATGTAAATTTACCACTTTGATAACTTTTCTGTACTTTATAAGTTAATAAAAATAATGCTTCTGCATTTCGACACAACAAAACCGCAGCTTAAAATGACCTATTCAAGAGATGGAAATGTTAATGATTTGCATTGTAGTTTTAGTTTTTCTACATTGGCTACAACAATTTAAGAGCATAATGTGTTGGCTTTCACTGGTTTACTCGACATTTGACTAAGAGCCTAAGAACTACACCGATGACCATTGTTGACTCCGTTAAGGAACAGCAACAGACGCCAGGTGAGAATAAAATACAAATAAAATAAAAGTCAAAAGGCAAAAGCTAAAGGACTAATAGGCTACATTAAAAAAAAATCTAGTAAGTGATTGGTGTTGTAAAGATCTCCACGTCATATTTGACGTCATTATGTTAATATTTATTTTCTTCACTTACCGTTAAACACCTTGGTATTCTGCCTGCGTGGAATGAATCCCTGAGGAGAGAAGAGCTCTGACGCCGAGGAGCAAAAGTACGACGTCTGCTGTGAAATAATTTACTTTCTCCCTAACCCTGGTCAAAGAAGAAAAAACATCAAAAACTGGTTTAGTCTCCTCCAGTTTTTGTCGATGATAAAACAGGTACAACTCAGTCAGTAATGGAAGTGTATCCTAACTTTTCACTAAAGAGTAGCACGCCTGTAGGGCTGCTCTGCCGCTATCAGCTGATGCACTGGGAACTCACCTGTGTGTGTGTGTGTGTGTGTGTGTGTGTGTGTGTGTGTGTGTGTCTGTCTGTCTGTCTGTGTGTCTGTCTGTCTGTGTGTCTGTCTGTCATGGAAAAGTCCCAAATTCAATTAATCAGTACTGTACATTCAAGTAGTTAATGTGTTAATAATAAAATAATGCTTGTTTTTTTGTTCATATTTACCAGTCGAGTGTCAATTTGTAACATTGGATTTTCTTTCTATGATCTTTAAAACGCACATCCACATACAGTACACACAGACATCCCCAGTGAGGACAGATGTGTTGGAGATGCTCCGTCCTCCACCACAATCATTTCATAGAGATGAAAGCTGTTGCCAGGGGCCAAACATACCAGGACTGAGCTTAGCAGGGAGATGATTATCTAACAGGTGTAATTACTCTTGTAAAGAGCGGGCCAAAGCCTGGTAGTCTAACATGGAGACAACTCTCAACATCTTAGATTGGCAGGGAGAGTTTGTGCTTTACCCAAGAAAGCAGAACGCAACTGACAGCAGGTTCTTCTGAGTTTAACTCTATTTTATCTGACAACTGTCAAATACAAAGTGCCACTGCATCTTCCTTACATGTTAGCTTTGGGCAGGGATATGTTACAAAAGGAGGAGTACTTATGGATGATATTAACATCTGAACAAAGCAGAGATGCCTCCTAAAATAGCTAGTATGCTCTCCTTCATGCTGCTCCCTTTGTGTCCCCTCTATGTGGCCTCCCTGACCTGTCTGTTCATGCAGAACTCTGCCACTGACACCCGCTCTGATATGGACGTTGCCTAAACAAACGGGACTCTAATAGCCAGCAGTGGGAAATACTCTGTTATGCAACTGGTGCCATTTGGTTAATCAGCTCATCCCACAGCATGACAACATATTTTGTGCCGCTTGATCGAAAAAAAAACCCACACAGAAATATTTATTTTACCATTTAATAAACAATCTCAGTTCAAGACCAACAATTAAGAATTATAAAAAAGAATGCAAAACAATGTTTATTTTCTACACATCGTTCTACATATTTCACATGTTGTAAAAAGGATTAAATTAGAATGAAATGATTTGTCAGTCCATCGTTTGATTAACAGATCAAAAAATGGAAAGTTTTAAATGTTCTACTCTTGGAAAGTGTTATCTCTTCTAGGATAGTTGGAAATGCCAAAATATACTCCATATTGCACAGGCCCTGCGTCGTTAAAGTTTGTGCTCCAGTCGCTAAAGAGCAGCTTGCTATAGTGAGATGCGGTGAGTATGCTGGTGAGGATGTTTGTCATCTCTGCACACTGCTAAAACAAAAGATAGGTTGTCAACAGGTGTGGGACTGCAAAGGAAGGACAGTAAAAGTTGAAAACTGGCAATTTAGCTTGGACAACTGGAGTAGGTGAAGGGGACTATTATCAGGGGAACCTGAAAAAAATGTAGATTCTTAAAGGGAGCAAATGACTAAGAGCAAATCTATGCAAATTTAGTTATTCTAAAGGTGCTAAACTTAAAATCATTGATACTTCATAGAAGATTCTCCGTGAACAATGTCAAACAATGTTATTAACAAAAACGTCAAAAAAGTCATTAGTCAGAAAGTGCTACAAGTGATACAGTCCCAGCAACCAACAGAATCTTTATCCAGACAAACAGATAGGAGTTACAGAACCGATGATTCTGCCCAGGATCCATTTCTCTGCTGGGGTTTCAGGATGGAGCGACCGGATTAGGATGGAGCCCTGTTGGATTAGTGACTGCTGAGTTTCTAATCATCGCAGCCCAGCAGCTCCATGCGTAGGGTGATGCGCTCGTGCCACTCCCAGGGGACGACTCGGACATATCGGGCGTAGAACGGAGGCTCGAATAGATTCTTCTTGTGGGTGTTGTTGTCAATGTTGCCGTTGAAAAGCTGCAAATAAATGTTAACGGTTAAAGTAAAAAAATGATTAATAATTGAGCCAAAGTTATTCTATATAAAGCATGTTCAAATTTACTGGGAGCAACAATTCTGTTGCATGAAGAAACAGGCAATAAGCAGGGAGAGATGTACACGTGGTCAAAACCAAATGTCTTACTGACCAGTTGTCATCGGGGGGGGGGGGGGTGTGTTGTTATCAAACTGAGCTGTGCTGCCCTCTTACAGCCTTCTGACCCAGAGCCTAACAGTCCCACCCAGACGTTCAGAGCTTTCAGACAAAGCCCCTGTGGCAGCGTCATTATGTCATGAGTCTACTAGAGCTCTGTGCTCAGTAAAACATCAAAGCTTGTTTTACAGTTTTATTGGATCATCTGGGTCTAGCCATTGTGGGTAAAACTGCCCTAGTTCTCTCAGAGAAAGAGGCTAATGTTCCATCCCTCCATCAAGAGACATCATATTCATCTTATCATAAAGGGAAAGAGAGAACAGAAAAGGGAAGCTGATATTTTGGAGTTCTCTTTACAAACTGTATTGCTTTTTAAGACTTTGGTTTAGTAAAAAACACTTCAGAAAAAGAGGTTTTCATTTATATAACACTACCAGCCTTTTTAAAGGTTCTGCATTAAAATGAGACTCATGGATAAAGACATATAAATACATATATAATAATAATAATATATAATAATAAATACATATATACACTATTCAACTCTATTAGGAAATAGGTTTTAGGGATCCACATATGTCTGACCTTATCATTGCTGGTGTTATCCTCCTTCACCATACTCCATGACTCTCCATCGTTACTGTAAGCCACTTTAAACAGGGACACAAACTGCACCACCCCAAAGTCCTTGGCCCCCTGAGTGATGATGCCTGTGAGACGCTTTGTCTTCTCTAGGTCGACCTGATGAAGGAACAAAGAAAACAGTTATACTCTGCAACATCTGCTGGCTTTTTTTTTTTCTTCTTTTTAACCAATGATGACATTTTACCGCTTAGGTTTCGCCCTCACCTGGATCCACTCGGAGCGGTTATTGTGAGCAGGGGACCAGCGTTTGTCTTTCCCTGCTTATCCAGTCGGGCCAACTGAGGATGCCACGTGAAGGTATCAATACCCCATGTGCGGAAAGAGCTGGAGGCTAAAAGCTGCCCATCTGAGATGAGGCGAGACTTCATTCCCAGAGGCTCTGAGCAACCTGCCGTGTTTGAGTAAACTGTGAATCAAAGCAGACGGAGAGACGGAGAGACAGAAGCGAGAGGAAAACCAAAGCGACAGAAAGAAAAAAAAAAAAGAAAAAGAAAAAAAAAAGAAAACCCAAAGAAATTAACTTCACCTTTCTTCCATTTGAAGAAAATCTGAAATATTCTGAAGAATGGAATCATTTCAATTAATCTTTCCACCCACAAAGGACCAAGAGGAAGAAAAGAAAGAGTCGCACAGAAGAATGCATGCAATACAGTCTATAAAGCTACGTATGCAGTGTGTAGACATTCGTCATGCTTCTCTGTAAATGTTGTAGTTGTTTTGTTTAATTAAGACAAAGCACAAAATGATGTAGATGGTTTCTGTCTCTGGCTTGGAACTGCTGCTTTTTATTGCTGCACAGTGAGGTCTACCCACATATGCTGTTTAAACTGTACATTTTCCATCTAACCACCAATGGATGGAGGCCTTGTTATGTAGCTGAAATAAACTCTTTGGCTGTCATTATACTTGTCAGTGTAACCACAACAAGAAGAAATCACCACCAATATACAGTAGGAAAGTTAAACAACAGAGACTGTTCACTTTTCCCTGCTTCAGGGAACTATACATGTCTTTTTTTATCCTTTGTTCAAAATGCAAAGTTCTCAGACGCTATAAGTTGCCCTGACTTGAACTTACTGTAGGTCATCATCGACATCAAATTTTTTTTTTTTCTATCCACCATGCCAAGTTTGGTGTGCACGTTGTAATTGTAACCGGATGTTTTCTGTGTGTTTACCATTAAGTTCACAGCCCACCAGTTCCATGCGCAGTGTGCAGGCCCTGCGGCAAACCACAGGGATGATGCGGATGTACTGGGCCACGATAGGAGGGTCAAAAAGGTTGGTCTTTGTGCTGTCGTTATCTGTGTTGCCCACGAAAACCTACAGCACACAGACACAGGACATAAGGCAAGTAAGCTGAAGAAAGAGGAGCTTTCTGCTGGAAAACATTGTAAGTAACATATATTTATAACAAGTAAAGTCCTCTCACCTTGTCCCTCCGTTGGCCATCCACTCTGTAAGTGGTGTAAGCGCTTCCATCAAAGCTGCTCGCCACCTTGAAGGCCTTGATGTACTCAGACGTGCCCATGCGACTTGCACCCTGAGTGATGATGCCAGTCAGACGCATCTTCTTCTGCATGTTAACCTGTTGTCAACAAGTGTTAGTCAGCTTCACAGCTCTCATTCATCAGCCTCGTGATTTTAAAGTGATCACTTCTCTCACCTCGATCCATGGGTTCTTATCATGGGCGGCTGAAGTCCAGGCATTGACGATGCCTTGGTTGTTGAGTCGAGCCAAGTCCGGGCCCCAGTGCTGAAGACCCAGAATGCCGTGGTGCACAGAGGAAGCTGAAATCTGGGACTCCACAATTGCTCCCCCCTCCATACCCAGTAGAGAATGCAACCTGGGACATATATCATCAAGGGTGGAAGAGAGTAATTACATTTACTACACAGTTCAAATCACATTAACTACAGTGCAACTTTTTTGTTAAGTGTCCACTGAAAGTGGTGCTGAAAAAATATGTTGTATTTTCCAAGCTTTCCACTTAAAAGAACAAAAAAAAAAGAAGATATTTTGAATTTTTACTCATGCTTGTGTAAACTAAATTATTTGTCCGGGATAGTATGTCATTCTTTCCAATGGTAATTATTACATTTAACACACATTCATTTGGCCAATTCCATGAACACAAGTCCTTGATTTCCTTTCACATTTTTTTTAAAAGAGTTTTTTAGGAAAAATAAGGGACATTAGGCTACATAAATCTGAGAAAAGTGCAATTAAATGACATGGTCGTTGGTGAACGTACGCAGCTGGCACTGCTTTCCAACATTTGGTGAGGGCACTGACAGGTGTAGTCTCCATCGAGATCTCGACATATCCCTCCATTCTTACAGGGCTGGTTGGCACAGTCGTTCACGTCTGAAAACAAGAAAACAACTTGATGTTTTCCAAAAAAATGTTTAACTCCTTAAACTAACTTTAGTCAGGAATCACAAAAAAGATGATTGTGGTGCACACCTGCTCACAAACAGCAGAGGGAGGTTGAGGCAGGTGGAGGGCTACAATAGCCTCACTGTGTCTCCAACATACAGATGATACAATTATGTTCTCTGAAACTGAACCCGCTGACAGAAATGCCCCTGAGGGCAACACTGAGAACACACTCTTGGTAACCAGTTTAACAGGCACAGCAGGTTAGGGGTCAAAGGTCACAGCTGATAATTCTATTTTGTGCCAAGGCACGATGAATGTGACCAGACATAGGAGATTTTAGTAGGGAATTTGCATGGTATGTCACCATCAGTTAGCCCACAAACTAACTGTGTATGGAATAATAATAACAGCTCCAAAATCCACACATGGAGAAAGTACAAACTGGGCTTTTTGGAATACAGTTTGTATATCAGCTGATAGTGAAATTAGTCAATAAATGTCATATGTGAGGTTTCCCAGTATTTCGTCTATCTACTTTATATTGTGTTTAACAGATAAAAGCCTCACTTTCCTCCACAGTAGCCATGGCAACAAAGCAAGTCTGTGGTCACTTCTTGAACGTGCACGCACTGCCAGACCTATCTTCACAGAGCTGTCAGCACTGGATTCTTTAAATCAATCACGGCACTAAGTCCCGGATGGTGACTATGGTGAACCTTGCAAAACAGATAGCGGAGATGGAGAAAAGGGAGAGACATCTGGCGCATCAGGCTTTATCCCAGTAATCTGTTGAGCCAGACTACTTCCCAGTATCCCCCTTTGAACACTGCACATGTAATGCTCACCAATCGCCACAGGGTGGAATGCTTGCACAGCATGACTACATGGTTTATCTAGAGCAGTACACACAGCGCATTTCACTCCCAAATAGTTCCACAGAGGGATGCTGAACCAAATGTTGATAATTCAAACACTAGTCAGACGTTAGGCCAAACAATATATGTTTGCAGCTAAGTCTCTGGGGACAACAAGTGACTGCAGATAACCAGCTGATGGCGAGAGAGAGGAGGACATGTATTAGATCTCTTGGTAATGATGGTCTTATGATCTGGTCAAAACAGTTGCTCTTGAAGGGAATTATTGGTTTTGACTGCATCTTAATATATTTTGTACGACGTTTCCATAACATATGCAGTGAGACAGTCAGAAGAAAACATCTGACTCTAATGATAAGCAACCCAGATCTAATTAAGTTTAACACTTGCTACACACTACAAAATAAGATTCCACTATACAATAATAAATTTAATGTAAATGTTGTCCAGCCTTACTTCAAGTCTCCTACTAACCCTAATGAACTGAGCAGATGACATGTTGACGTGATGCCACATGAGTCAGTTTAATTCTTGTTCCCGTTAACACTAAGAGGATTTGGTTGCAACAAATGCCTGTATGGCTGTGACAACACTGGCACGACATGGCTAATAACACTGAAAATAGGTGAGGGTCGTGAAATAGCCTCACAGATTTGATCTGGGATTATTCTTCACATGTTTTGGCAATACTGTTGGCATGACATTCATGCCCAGTATGTCATCTGTCCGTTGTTTTTTTAGTGTTACATGCAAATGACATGCAACTATTACCATCTGACAAAGTAACTTGGACTTGTTAACTTCTGAAATACTATTTTACTACTAACATATCATTAGTTTAAACTATAAATTCATGTCTGTGCATTTACTGTATATAATATCTGGGACAGATTCCATCCCATTTTGACACTAGTCCAGCCTGTGACTTCTGACTGAACCAATTTAGAAAATGTTTGGGAGTAGACGACCAGACGGCAGAAAGACTACAATTGGTGGTCAGGCTGCGGGCTTTGGGAGGGAGAGCTGTTCATTTAAAAAACATGCCTCTTCAGTAATAGCAGGAATTGAAGTCCTGAGAGTTACTTTAATTCAGACTACTCTGTCTCTATTAATCTTTTTCATCCATGTGAGTTTTGCTTCCAGCAGTCATTCACACAAAGCCTATAGTTGTTTCGAACACTTCTTTTACTCCAGAGGATTTTGATAATCACATTCACGCTTGAAGAAAAATAAGCCTTCCTTTTCTCATTCTTTCAAGTCATTCTTCCACTGATGAAACACAAACGTCAGCAATAATTCAAAGTCATTATATTAAGAGGATACGATGGAATTCAATAGTCTCAAATTCTTCATCTGATTTGGTCGAGCTTAAGCACACAGAGATGCAGTGTTGAACCTACGTGGAAGGGGTCTGCATGCTAAGAGACTTGGAGTGGTCTTTTTACTAATTAGCCAAAGAGAATGACCGCAGTACCCGCTGAATGAAGCCCTTTCATGGAACTGCTGAGCTGACTACACATTTATTCGCTGATGCTGTGACAAGATGGAAAAACATCACGTGTTCACACTTATAGAGAAATCTGTTGAAAGTGCAGACTACTCTGCCATTTGTATTACAGTGCCTGTTGGATGAAATGTAGCCTGACATTTTAATTTGGTTACCTTTTTCTTGAATTAGAATCAATCCATTACATTTTTTTTGTATCTAAATGCTCTTCCCGTCAGCACTTAATGGTTAAATAAAAGACAAATTAATTGACTAAATAGCAAGATATCTCCTGAGAAACTGCCATGACAGCATACGTGTTACATGTGCTCTCAACTGACAGTAAAATTAAAAGGTAGATGTGTTCACAGGGCAAGGGAAGCAGCAGCTCAGACTCATGAATCCCATCCAGAAGTAGCTTACTGGTCTGGCAATGCACTCCCTGGAAGCCTGGCTGGCACTTGCAGATGTACTCGTTGAAAACGTCTCCTCTTCTGGTTGGAGTGATGATCTCACACTCCCCATCGTTCTTACAGGGGTTAGGACTGCAGGGTCCTGAGACAAGGAAGAAGTAAAGAGATTAGTTCAAAGTGTGTGATTAACCATGCTTTTCCTCCAAAAGGTTCCACTTTACCGTACCTATCTCTGTCAGGTTGCAGGTGTCTCCACCAAAGCCATCCACACAGATGCAGATGAATGGATCCTCTCCTATCCCTGTCACACAGGTTCCTCCATTATGGCAAACATTCACCTCACAGTAGTCACCTGCGTAAATGGCAAAAAAAGGGAGTAGAAGTTATAAAAATCACATCCATCACTATTACAAATCCATGCAACAAGACTTTAACACAGCTACTACCAATGCACTTTACATTTGACCCATACAATAAGTGTTATGTGGTCCATTTGTGTGCACAATGGTGGTGTATTTAACTTGTTACTATGGATACTAAAGACACATATTTCTCCACTGCCAGTAGCTACAATAAACTAGACAATGAAGTGCAGCTACAACTCCTCCTGAGCTTGTTGTGCTGTCGCTGCTGTTCGTTCAAACCAAAGGGTTAAGCCACAGCTGAACAGAACAAGCTGCTACTCATTCTCTGGGGGTTGTCACAAGTCATTCTGGTAAAATGAAATAATTCAGTATGTTATTTTAAGAAGATTGAGGTGAAACAAAGGGGTTTCAAATGTTTTCTCAAAAGCCCCAAATCTTGTAGGCTGACGTAACTGTTTTACAGAGGCTATAGCTTGATATCACATGAAAGCAGAATGTTTGCAACATCTGGCTCTGCCCCTGTACATAATGATGTGTAAAACTGGTTAAATGCCCCTTTTGAGCCACAGTTGGTAACTTTTATAAAACATAACTTGTCATATTTGCACAAACTGTTACTATATGCTGACAGTACTACATAAATCTGATAATCTGTAAGGGAATGAAAATCACATTCCTCTGCCTCCTCCTTGTGCTCCTAATACCATAAGGAAAACAGCCAATCAGAACTGAGCGGTGCTTGGTTTTGGCTTGACTTGGTCACAAACTTTTTCCATTTTACGGCTAAACAGTACACTAAAATATGATTTGAAAACATTTGAGGAAATAAATAGGCAATGTAGTAACATAATCTTGAGCCTGATCAGAGCTGTCTAGTTTTACAGTTCCCGAGCAGTCATTGACACTGGAAATTAGGGGCACTTTTTTTTTATTTTTTTACAGATTATCTGTTTCATGTGCTACTGTCAGGATATACTGAGAGTTTCAGAAAATATGATGTAATTAAAAGTTTTTTTTATTAAGATACCTACTGAACCTTCAATATCAAAGTGATAATGGTAAAATAACGAGTTGTCCCTGCACTGGGAGGGAAACACTTCCGTGTTTCCTTTTTATTGTCTGGCCCGGCCGTCTGTAACAACAGTGGTGCTGCGGCTTTGACTGTGATGCCCAAAGTGCTGAGTCACAAAGCGCTGGATTAGGAAAATGATGGTATAGACCTGTAGTGGGAGTGGCAGCACACAGATTTATGAGTCACACTGGACTGGAGCTGTTAAAATTACAAAGCCTTAACTCAAAATCATTGTGTTTTTATTTTTTGAGTCACTAGATGCCACGTCAGAGTCAACGTTCAAGCTCTGAGCAACACGAAGTGGAACTACTGGCCTTTTGTAATTTTCATTGGCATCTGTGAGTAAAAAAAAAAAAACAATCATATGGATGATATCGGTGAACATGATTTTGTCACTGCTCAAACTGTTTCATACTAGAACACATCTGACAGTTGTCAAACCTCTTAGAACTAGGCAGACGGACTTTGGTACGGAAGGGACATGTTACAGCTTGAAAACATACCTGACTATTTTGACAGAAAACATTATTGACCAGAGGGGACAATTTATGCAACAAAAAGTTGAGTTATAAATAAGATTTATGTGGTAAATAAACATGGTTACAATGGAGTTTAATGTGTAAACAAAATCTTAAAGGTGCCCCAAGCGATGTTGGGTGACGTTACTTCTTGTTGACGTTTGAAATATTTTCAAACAAAACGAGACTAGCTCGCCCCTCCCTCCTCCTCATCCCGGCCCCTCCCCCTCCATTCTGTGCTTTTTGTGCACTACCCCCCCCCCCCCCAAATCCTTCTTGTCTGTTATTGGCTGGAACGTTGGAACACTGTTGGTGTAGCTTCGTGGTGCAGGTGGGCACAGTTTGTTTTTGTTGCTGTTTGTAGACCCAGGGCTGTCTACAGAGACTGTGTTTTTTTACAGTGTGTTCTTTGGGACAGACAGCTGCAGATAGTGAGGAGATGTTTTTTTACAGTGTCTTCTGGAGACAGACAGCTGCAGATAGTGAGATGTTTTTTTTACAGTGTCTTCTGGAGACAGACAGCTGCAGATAGTGAGGAGATGTTTTTTTACAGTGTGTTCTTTGGGACAGACAGCTCGCAGATAGTGAGGAGATGTTTTTTTACAGTGTGTTCTGGAGACAGACAGCTCGCAGATAGTGAGGAGATGTTTTTTTACAGTGTGTTCTTTGGGTCAGACAGCTCGCAGATAGTGAGGAGATGTTTTTTTACAGTGTCTTCTGGAGACAGACAGCTGCAGATAGTGAGGAGATGTTTGCTGTGACAACAAATGTTGTAACCTAAAACACGTGTGACATCGTTAGAGCACCTTTAAAAAAGTGCCCAATGAATAAATATTGGAATGCCTTTGTCAGCTCTATATTTGAGGAATGTTGTCTTTGTGAGCATGACAACAAACCGTGAGAACAGTTATTGTTTCCTATTGCATGCAGTAAATACTGAAAACAATATTTGGTTACCCATTTACTTTAATGGAAATGCTGCCAACACTGACAACAGAACGTGTCTACAGCACGTGCGGTATTAAGAGCTTGCAGGATTAGCCAGGTGGCAAAGATGCATGCAGCTCTTTCAGGAACGAGCAGTTACACAATGTTACAGTGCAGCAGCTCACATGTGGCTCAGGATACACCAGCACACCTGACTGACAGGTGGGTAATGAGCAAAGCAAAATAGGCGCTGAATGTACACAAACATCATGGCAGCAGATGTACGGCAGCCACACACAGTAAAGACAAGTGCTCCTGGTTGCTGCCTAATTTCCAGGTTAAGTGGACAGCTGGTTAAAGTTGGCTCCACATATAGAGATGGAGCACATATAAGAGCATTTGTTTGGTGTTAATGGCCTCTCCTGCTGCACCACTTCTTAGTGTGATATGAAAGGTGCCTGAAGGGGCAATGCTACATTATATAAGCACAAATCTATTGGTTGCATTGGTGATGTACATAATTCCATTTTACTACTGCAAGTAACATCTATTTTACAAACATGCCTAACCATATAACCATTGTGTGAAATAAAACTTTGTAATAAGCCTCACATGTAATGACAGAGTAGTGTCACATTTATTTTTCTCAGCGAAAACAATAAGAGTGGCTTTAAGTGTGACTCAATCTGCATCGAGAGCTAAAACAACACTGAACCTTTGGCGTCACCCTCACTCTGTGGCTCCAGGAAATTTGGGGTATAAAATTGACTCGCGCATTAGGCTGTGGCCAATCCAAAGCATCCGTCACCATGAGTTTGACTGTTGGTATATGTGTGCATAATGCATTATTTTGTGTGTGTTCACGTGTGTTCTTACACATTTTATGTGTATGTTTTCCATTGAGGGCTATTTCTAAAGGTTTAATTGTGTCAAATTTCAAGCAGAATTTGACTCAGCGAGTTTGACTCAAAGTGTGATTTGTTTTGCTTTTGTAAAATCTCACATGTTGTGACGGGACTTACAAATCAATGTATTGAGTGCAACAAAACTCAAGTCATATGTTGTTTGGTGATGGGAAATTATCATAATATAATAATAAAATAATGTAAATATTTTGTTAAAACAGCTGTAACATATAATACATTTGGCATACATAGCAGCTCCAGTAGTTTAAGAGACAGGACCAACCAGCTGCACATCTCCCTTTTTGTCATTCATCAAAGGTCCCAGTTTTCCCATCACCACAGACCTTGACACACACTACAGAAAACAAAACTGGATCTTTATGAGTCAGTAAAAGTCAAAGGTTCTATGAACTGAAGGTACTAACTATCGTCATGGGCAACAGAAAACATGTCATGGAAAATAAGACTAGGTAGCTTAGAGCTGTGCCAAAACCCTCTTGTGGATTATTTGGAAAAAATAAAGGAAGTCTGGTGTTAGCAGAAACCTATGAGACAAGTCAACAACATGAACAGACAACAGGAGTTCTGTGTGAGAGCGAAAAGTTACAAAAAAGGACTTACCTCTGACTGAACACAAGCAAAGTAGAAGAGTAAAGGTTGTTAAGTCGCTGTTATTACATTCCCGGGACGTTTCATATTTGTTTACCCTTACTTTGTTTGTTCCGCAAGAATTTTTTTCCGCGGCGCTAAACGTCTGCCTAATGATGCCTTAAAGTGCTGTCGGAAAAAAAACCTAACCCTGGAAACCGTCTATTAAGGAAGGACGAAGTGATGAATGAGGGACTTGGGATTTTTCGATAAAGACTTGTGACGTTATATGGGCGGGGACCTCGGAGCCGCCAGTAAACACAGACAGTGACGTTTCCTAACATAGTAATTCGCGGTAGCCTAAATATAGGCTATGGGACTATAGCCTAAAAGTAGGTAAAAAAAAAAAAAAAAGCCTATAAAAAAGAAAGGAATTGAATTTGCAGCATTTGTTTCTAGTTGTAGCAGCCTATCACCAAACAAGCTAGACAACTCTAAATGAATCAAAGAGCAAAAATAAAAAGGTTAGCAAAGGTTAAACAACAGCCTGTGTGTGCTACAGGCTTTATGAACTTAATTATTATCTCTTTAACATATATAAGCTCTGGTTCCTGGATATCTAAAATGAAAGGGAGACAACACTTTCTGTGGACCGCTGCACCAATGCGCTTATGTCTCCATTTTTTTGTACCTGTTACTATTTTCCTGAAATTATATATTTCACTGTAATTAGCACAATCAATTTCGCCTCAGTCACTGGCTATGTTGAATAAAGTTTACATAACAGTTATTTCTAACAGTATGATTGTATTATTATTATTATTATTATAATACAGAATTTTCAGAATACAAAATATCCTTTTTTTTTAAATGTATTTTGTCACACAAGGCTTAAAATGGAAAATTATATTGGATTGTTAAAGTACAAATAATAATTAACAATACGTTTCAGGTGATTTCATTTCTGGCCCTGAATCTTGAAGTTTTTTGACATGTAGCTTGATCTTTGCATCAACAATATCCAAGCATTAACTTAAAAACAGCAACAACAACAACAATCCAAATTATCAGAAAAATGCTACTGCTGATGCCCATGAAACAGTTCTGTTATCCACGATAAATTACAAGAATAAACACATAAGTATCAGGAGACTCTATGTAGCTCTCCACTCTGCGCTGAGTCACTTGGAGCAGCAGCAGAGCTACGTCCGGATGCTCTTTGTGGATTACAGCTCCGCTTTTAACACGATCATCCCGGACATTCTCATCCCCAAACTAGTCACTCTAGGCCTCCCCCCTCTCACTTGTGCCTGGATGAAGGACTTCCTCACAAATCAGCTCCAGACGGTGAGACTGGGCCCCCACCTCACCTCCACTCGTATGTTGAATATTGGCTCCCCACAGGGCTGCGTGCTGAGCCCCCTCCTGTACTGCCTCTACACCCACGACTGCAGTCCGGCCCACAACAACAACCTCATCGTCAAGTTTGCTGACGACACCACAGTGGTCAGACTCATCTCAAAGGGAGACGAGGCGGCCTACAGAGAGGAGGTCCTGAACTTGGCAGCCTGGTGTTCGGAGAACGACTTGGCTCTGAACACCAAGAAAACCAAGGAGATCATCGTCGACTTCAGGAAGAACAGCACCGACCCAACCCCCCTGCACATCAATGGCGAGTGCGTGGAGAGGGTCCACACCTTCCGGTTTCTCGGTGTCCTCATCTCCGCTGACATCTTCTGGACAGACAACATCACAGCGGCCATCAAGAAGGCCCAGCAGCGACTACACTTCCTGGCCTTCTACCGCTCATCCATCGAGAGCCTGCTGACCTACTGCATAACAGTATGGTACGGCAGCTGCACCGTGGCAGACAGGGAGAGGCTGCAGAGGGTTGTAAGGTCAGCACAGAAGATCACCGGCTGCCCTCTCCCCTCCCTGATGGACATCTACACCTCCCGCTGCCTCAGCAGAGCAGAGAACATCATCAAGGACAGCTCCCACCCCGGCTCTGAACTGTTTGACCTGTGCCCTCAGGAAGGCGCTACAGGTGCATCAGAGCACGGACCAACAGACTCAAGAACAGTTTCTTCCCGAAGGCCATAACCACCCTGAACTCACATGTGCACTGACTCCACTCCACAGGCATGAATTGATAGTATTGATGTTGAAGTATTATTTTTTAAGAGGACCATTTTGAGCATTTTAGGCACAATTTCTTGCTAAAGAGATCAATCAACAGCCTAAAAATAAACGTTTTATAATGTTGTATTTTTTACGTGGTCCCTTTTACACACTACTTTGTAGAACATCTTGGCTTTTTGGAACCCAGCCCTATGGTATAATACCAGAAATGTGAGGTTTATGGACAAAACCCGAATTTGGCCTTTTCTGAATTTGACCTTTGATTAAGATCACTAAAACCTTCAAGAAAAATAGGGGACATGTTTCTTTTTACATTTAAGAACCCCTATAAGCGAGATATAATACTCTCCAAAAATTAACATAAGAAACCCACAAACCCCCAAATTAGACACATAGGCCCCCCTACCACAACCACCTCCAGTCCTTGGGCTACTATTTCCTTTGGTTGTCAATTCAAGCTTGAACATTTTTAATGACATTTTTTTAAGAGCTCTTGATTAATTACTCTTTTTTTGTGATCAAATGTTTTTTATTTTATCTATATTTAAACAATTAACAAACAATACACTGGGACATAGGAACGCATCCCAGGACCTAACAATAATACAACAGAGCGTGCAACTCACCAGGAAGAACTCTTCATAAATAACTTGATTGAACATTGTATACATTTTATTCATGCGTTAAGTATTTAAAGGTCAAACCCCAAATCAACAGTTGGAAAAATTAGCTTAAAGGTCCCATGACATTGTGCTCTTTGGATGCTTTTATACCTTAGTGGTCCCCTAATACTGGAACTGGGGGTGGGGGTGTGGCCTTGACCAACTGTCACTTTGCTTGTTTGAAAGTCATGATGTCTCTCTCTCATGGACGGGCCAAATTCTCTGGACGGGCAAAGCAGAGGAAGAGAGGTAACCTTGCTCCTTATGACCTCATAAGGAGCAAGATTCCAGCTTGGCCCATCTGAGCTTTCATGTTCTCAAAGGCAGAGCAGGATACCCAGGGCTTGGTTTACACCTGTCAGCATTTCTAGCCACTGGGGGACCATAGGCAGACTGGGGAACTCATATTATTGTCAAAAAAAACTCATAAAGTGAATTTTTCATGCCATGGAACCTTTAAGCTGTTTGCTACATCTTGTAAATGCATGACAAAGGAAACGCTTAGAGACTCTTATTTCTTAGACTTGCATTTCCTACTTGACTAGGCAGACCATCAGTATCTTTATTTTTTTATGTTTTGTTGTAAATATCGTTTCTACCTCAAAACTGTCAACACTTTTTTGACAAATGTGCAAACACATTGACTCTTTGTATAACGAATGAAATAGCCTTTTACTTGCACAATAAAAAGGCAAAAGCTATTTGATTTGGGTAAGAAAGAAAACGCATATGATTTTTGTTTCTTCTGTCTATTTTCTGCTATTGTAAAGCTCTTTCTGTTGCATGGATTTCAAATACAGTTCATCACTATTATTATTACTGTTGTTATTATTAATATTATACTATGTTTATACTTTAGAAATTGCATTATTGTTCTGTTTTAGCTCAATTTAAAAAAATTAAATTTTATTGTTTTGAAGAGCACTGTGGTTGAGAGCATCACAAGAATATGTTAAACTGTCGCCATCAGGTGGATTTTATGCTGTCATTGCAACAAGAACCATGCGTAATTAAGTTAAACGTGTCCAGTAGTAGAAGTGGGACTCTACCACTGGACACGTTTAACTTAATTGGTCACTAAGTTGTGGTTAAGAAAATATCTACAAGCCATACGTATACAGTAATGCTCTTGCCTCGTAGTGGGTGTAATACCCTAACGTTTTAAATTGAACGGCAGTTGTATTTGCTGATAGAGAAATCATAACCGTAAAGTATCTGGCGAGCCAATAAATCATAACTACAGCCCCACTAACACAGAACGTTTAGGGAACGTTAGGGAACGTTAGTTTTTGGTTCTCTAAAGGTTCGTTCGAACCAAACCAAAAGCTAACGTTTAGGGAACGTTCCCTCCTGGTTATAACGTTCTCTAAACGTTAAGAGAACCAACCAACGGTAACGTTCCCCTGCGGTTGCGCCGTACCTTCAAACAACGTTCCCGTTTGGTTGTTTTTGGTTGTTCGAAATTAGAAGTAGCATGGTTTGTCACTTGATTTATTCACTCAAAAATGATTTGACTTATAAAATTTAAGAAAGCATAACATTTATTTTAAGGCTGATATCAATTTAGCTTAAAATAGTACTTTTGTGCTTGACTTCGGTTTTTTAACTGTCTTCGTGAAACAACTTAAAAGAGGAATCTATCAATGGGACGATTTTCACAACTAAGATAATTCACTTCTTATTCAGTTTGAAAACCTAACCGTACACAACCCCACACCAGTAGGGGGCCGCTGCTCTGAGCAGACCGATTCCCCCGTTAGAAGAAGAGAAAGCCACAGGACGGACCACGCGGCCCAGCTCACGGAGAGGTAAGCGAAATACTTTGCAGTTTAATGATGTTGTTGTTGTTGTAATGGGAGGGTTTGTGGTTTAACATTAAACTCTTTCCCTCGTATGGGTTTGTTATATTCCGGTTCTTGTTAGGTTGACCAAAAATAAAAGTTTGGCTGAAGTAAACAACTAACTTTAGTTAGTTTTTCAACGTCGTCCGCCATTGTGCTATGCTAGTCATGCAGTGGCTGCTCCAAGTCTTTCTGTTTAGTAAACTATTGTGCACAAACCATGTTTCTCAATGCTGAGTTTATGTTTGAGCCCCCAGGTGAGACTTGGAGTAAAGTTTCATGTTTGTCGAGCCTTCTTAGTGTTTTAAAAATGTTGATTTTGATGCTATCATAGAAGGGCCCGTAGTAGCACTCCCATTCAAAGGGCGAGGCCAGAGTTGGGCTTTAAATGGATTGCTTAAATCTTTCCCTTTGTTTGCTGCTGTGCACGACGTTTCTGCTTTGTTGCATTGTAAGTTTGTGTAATCATGTTAAAATGCTTTTGTTTATGTTACAAATAAGATATCCGTTTTCGGTCTTTTTTTAATTAGTGTAGTACAGTACATAAATAAAGCCAAAATAATCAAAATCCTTAGTCCAGGTAGATAGGCAGCCATCTTGCAACGCACTTTAGCCAGTTATCGTCAAGCTGAGTGAAGGCTACAGCAAGGGACGTAATGTGTTGCTACACAGCTGCAGTACTGGCTTTACACTATGCTTTCTGTGGATGCTGTGTCTCCCCATTACAAAGTATCTGGGGTACAATGCAGAAATCTTGTCACGTTCAATGTTTACACTGACTGTATACATTTTAAATATTTTTGCAATCAGTACAAATGTATGATCTGTTATTTCAGATGAATCCGGATGGAGACATTTGAGGAGAAGATGGATTATCTGCTCATGCTCTACAGGAGCTCCATGTCACCTCGCTCTGCTCCAAATCACAGCGTGCCATTTGCCCAACAGCAGCTGGGCCAAATATCCAGTTAAAAAATATGGCTGTGTACAGGTACCTATTGCTGCTATACTATATGAAATAATAATTTTCTCTGTATGGAACTGCTTTCTTTCTTCTTTTTTTGCACTACTGGATCACAAATGTTCTCTTAACATAGATTCCTACGCCAAAGCTGTGGACCGGTGTCGGCGGCTGAGGGACACCAGCATCCAGACAGAAGATGAAGCAAGTGTCCAAAAAAGCAGCGCCGACGCCCAAGGAGGTTCATGACAGATTCTTCAAGTGATGGTAAGACCTTTTATTATAGACTACTTTTTTCACATATTTCAAATCACAGATTTTGCAATGGGTACACGCTATATGGTCTCTGTATTACAGATGAATCTGTTGCACGACCAATAAACTGTCCAGGACGGAGCGTGCGTCTGGAAGCCCTGTCTGGAAGTTAAATTTATGTATGCATTTATATAAAACAGTCATATTTCTTAACAGGAACCAATGACAGTCAACATGGTGCATATCATGGGATTGTTCTAATGTTTGTCTCTTCCTGTCTTTTTTCAGCTCAGCAGATAACACTTCCTCCACCACCCTGCATGTAAGTTGTTTTAATATATATTTTGTCTGATATAAAAGAATAGGTTCATATTTTGTAATGGCATGTGCAGGCAACCTATCAACTTCATCTTATAAAAAAATCATATAATTTATTTTTATATGTATCAACGCCATGCAGGAAACCAGCTGGTTGCCCAGAGCAGATGAGTCTTTAGTGACCCTACCACGGACTGCCACTTCATCTTGGGACCAGTTGAAGGTACAGTTGCTTTGATTTTTGTATTTGCAAAGAAGTACAATTTAATGGCAAGGATCACTAGAGTAACACAACATTTTTGTTGTTTTAAACAGAAGAACTCACACAGAGGGAGGTGGCTCAGACATGGAGATCAAATGAGAGGTAAGACTCAGGTTGCTCACTGTTTGTATGTATGTATGGATGTATGTATGTGTGTATGGAGGGAGGAACAATATGGAAATTAGTGGCCATAGTTCTGCCCTAAGACAAACACTATATAATTGCATAAATCTAATATCTTAACTGAACTGACTTCTCTTACAAATGAGATTGTACAAGCTCTACACTGTAATGCATAATCTGTTACTATATGTTGTACAGCAATTTTTCCGGTCAACCTTCGGTGTTGTACTGGAGGTGATGCCGTCCGCCGCATGCTGCTGATACAGTACAGCCTGCGGGGAAGAAAGACAAGAAACCTTCCAGGACCTGGCTGTATGCAGGGTTATAACAGGCAGGTTTTATTTTATCTTCACATTAGTATTATGCTTAGCTTGGCTGACAAGAGGTTTTAATTTGACCTATAACTTTGCTTCATTTTGACTTGTACTCTAGCGGCCTGCCAGAAAAAACTTCCCTGCGCTGACTGCTGCAGAAGCGGAGGAGTTGATTGGGCAAGTTTCTGAAGTTTGCCCCCACACAGACGTAAATTTAAGTTCTTCTGCATTATGTTCATAAGAAAGTTCATCAAAAAAAATGTGTTGTGTTCATTCTTAGTATTACATGTCTAACTTTTGTTTATTTCTTTATAGGCCAGCTGAGAAGGACTGAGCCATGGAGCCCCTTTTTAACTTTTTTATTAATATATTGTTTAGTGACTATTTTGCACACTTATGTTCCAACTTTACAAACCCATCTTTATGCTCTGCCTACATTTACACTACATCCTTATCTGTTGTTGTTTTTTTTCAGTTGTTTAATATTAAAGTTTTGAAATGCCATCAAGTTTGCCTGTTCATTCCTTCCTACTATATACTTTTGTATGTATGTACGTGTGTATTTACAGTACATACATACACACATAGAGTATGGGTTTTGTTTAAAGGTTAGGGGAATAAGCTTTTCTTAAGTTCTGGGAACGTTCCCTGAAGGTTTGTTTTGGTTGTAGTTTGGTTGTCTGCTGGGTTATTGGAAGGTTTTCTTAACGTTCTGGGAACGTTCGTTTTTGGTTACAGCGAACGTTCCCCCTAACGTTAAGATACCGTTCCGTAACGTTCGCTGAGGGTTGCAACGCTAAGGGAACGTTTCCCCTAACGTTCGCTAAAGGTTGCAACGTTAAGGGAACGTTCCCCTAACGTTCGCTAAGGTTGCAACGTTTTCGGAACGTTCGCCCTAACGTTCTCTAAAGGTTGTAACTTTTAGAGAACGTTAGGAAACGTTTCCGAGACGTTCGCGATAACCAAAAACGAACGTTCCCGGAACGTTAAGAAAAACCTTCCAATTAAACCAGCAGACAACCAACTACAACCAAAACAAACCTTCAGGGAACGTTCCACAACCAAAACGAACGTTCCCAGAACGTTCTGGGAACCAAATTGTTAGCTGGGAGGTCAGTTTAAGCGCACTTTCCGTCACTTCAGGAAAGGATTTAGTTAGGTAAAAATGCGTTGAGACCTGAGGAAAAATCTCTAGAAGCACTGTCATAAAAAGGTAAATATTAGTATAATAAAACATACAGTCTATGTAGTCTATGACCAAAGCAAACAGTATAATAATAAAAGAAAAGGGAAGTGAAAAATGTCATTGTTATGTTTCACAGATAAGGAGCGTGGAAAACGAGCTCGTCGCCTCTTTTACCATGACAGAGCCGTATTGCAAATTTCAAGACTCATCCAGGAAATGGAGTCCGTAGTGCTGCTGTTGCTGCGCGTGAGGTTGAGCTATGTGTGCTAGCTATCAGAGGGCGTATCGTTACTACACACCGAGCAGCTATGGTTTATCAGAGGCAACACCAACAAAGACAGGCACGAATATAATAAGACCATTCGCGTTTTGAGCAGCAAGGAGCACATTACTTTTCTTGTTAACCGAGGTAAGTGAGCTAAAGATGCTGCTGTGTGGTGCGTTGTTTGTGTTAATGGCTTAAGGTCGGTGTGTCGCTGTTTAAATGTGCTGCTACATTAACGATACTTGACAGCAGAAATATGAACTATAAACACCCATACTCTCTTAATAACATAACAACTCTTTGTTGATACGTAACACAAGGATTAACAAGGAAACAGGCCTAACAGTGCTGCTTTTCGTCTACCTTCATTGCTTTTTATGTGAATTTAACGTTACTGCGCTAGCGCTTATCTTCAGGATGACCAGCAGCAAACTCGTCTAAAAGGCGACAGATTTTGTTTTCCAGTCCAAATGCTGCGGGGATTGTTGGCCTTTCACTCCGACAAACAGACAGAGACAAACATGGATAACTTCCTTTTTTTTACGTCCAGGAATTCGGCTATTTATAACCATTCCCGGCACTCGTTATGTTAGCTAACTAACGGTAACCAACGTCAGTTTTGTGTATTTGTGTCCTGTAAGTCCTCTCCGGCTTGTTGTCAGTCGTGACAAAGATGGAATTGCTATGTTGTAGCAGCCGCTGTGATGCCAATTTGAATGTTTATTTAGTGACACAGTGTGGCTGATACAGTAATAAACGCACTTCTCTTGGCATTAGCTGGAATAACTTCCAGATTTTCTGGTACTCACAGGATTTGTTTACAGTGGATGAGATTAGCTGTGGATTTAATCAAACTAAATA
>NW_022602664.1:0-24873 GCF_008692095.1 Etheostoma spectabile | reverse complement strand
GTGCTTTGAGCCAATACTGAGCAAAATGTAATATTATGCACAATGAAACACAAACCAACATGTATGTCATACACTGTGCCTTGAGGTGCGGGCTAAAAACTCCCTGTCTTGTTTTTTGGTTCAGTGATGCAGAGCAAACAGTCCAAATTAAAGACAGACGTTTGCTCAGAGCAGCTGACTCCCTGGCTGCAGTTGTATTTATCAGCTGCAGACACAAATTAGCCTAGTCTGGATGAAAAGAAATCATATTCTGCTTTCAAGTTACATGGTAATGGGAAAACAATTTGTGAAAAAATTAATTCCAACATGCAGAGAAAAAAGAAACATAAAAAGACAGAGAGAGTGAAGAAGTTCAATGATTTGCCAATGATTGGTTCATGTCTCCCTTGTAAGTAGCATCTTAATCTGTCAAACACGATTCATTTGTAACATATGTGCATTGCAGATGTTGTTCACTAGAGAAAAACTAGTATTTCTAAGTGACAATAAACTAAGGAAATGTTATAAAAGGTGAATGCTTGCATACTAGTATTTGTGTTTGGGCATATAACAAGCTATAATAAATGTGCTACATCCAACACTACATCATTGTTAGCACCTGAACTAGATGCTGCTTTCTGTTCTCACTATGAAAAGCAGTGGTGCATGAAGTATTCTGATCTTACACCTATGTAAAAAATAGTCATGCAAGTATGTAAAGATAGCTTTTACAAAAGAGTACAAAAAAAAAGAATATCAGGAAATTTAAAAGTAAAAGTACACATCAAGCGACAGAAATGCCCTTTTTGGAGTGAAATTATTACATATTTTATAGAGGAGTTATATTATTGTGCAAATGTTACTGTAAGCAGCATTTTAATTGGCCTATGTCACGGCAGCCATTTTGACATCTCATTGCAGAGCAAACACAGGCGTAATTAACAACATTAATAATGGCCCTGGTCCATTCAGGTGGATGGGATGAGCTAGCATACAGGCCAGGACCTGGGATGGCTGGGACACACGAAATAGAACAGGACCATAATTAATTTGATCAAGTTCACATGTGTTGGCCCTGCAGAGACATGTTAAATGGCTTTTGTGAACAGGGCCTATTCGTAGCTTGTTGATGTGGAGCTGTCAGATAACTTGGAAGTAGACATATAAAGTAGTAAAAAAAAGAAAACCATCAAGAAAAATATCATTTGCACTTGATGTAAGTACAGAACCTGTAGTTAATGTTCCACCACTGGAATGCTTCTACGGTACAGTTACTTCTGCAGGTGTCTGCTGCCAATAACATGAAAATCATATATTAGAAAAGTAGACTGTTTAAGCCTTCTCTGCTGCATGTTTATGATGTAAAATAAGCAGCTATGAATCTTCTAAATCTGCATGTTGAGAGGAAAAAGTAATTTGGGAAAAAAGACTTATATACATTGTCTGTGATGCGCATGCTTAATTTTACAACCTTAAAATAAAACTGTAAATACCAAGCTGTCGTGGAGTTGCAACACACAAAACCATAATACCTCAATCCATCAATATTTTCACTACTGGCAGCCCTAAAAGAAGCATGTCCAGTCTGAGAGATGAATAAGGTTATAGAATGAAGACGTTTATGGCTTTGCACAGTAAACAACCACAGTTGGAACATTTGACCGATGGCGAACAAGGATAGATACTACCTGTTTACTGTACTAACTATGCCAATGTAGAATATTCCACTGAATGTTCCTGGGCCGTTGACACTATTTTCATCTGAATAACTAGTGTTACTTAAGGTGAAAGCTGAACCAACAGGAAACCAGAAACAGGAAATCTGAATGGTAACTGTTATGAAAGGACAAGTGTCATTATCATCCCAGCATTGCAAAGTATAGTGGTTCTGCCGTTTTGTATTTGTGTATTTTCACAGTTTGAATGGAAATAAACAAGCTCTTATTATACGTTATGAATCTACTTTATACTATGTGTTACATTTTGTATTTTCTCCTCAGTCAAACACTTCAAAGTGGAATAAAATGTCAGCCAGTTACTACGTTTACACTAATACACAGTTAGAATTAGCTTTTATCCCTTGTTCTTTTGGCTTTTTTCTACAAACCTGGAAAGTGAGGCTGCTGCTCCAACACATCAAGAACAAATATCTTAACCTTTACAGCGCAGTTTGAGCCCCTGTGACACATTAAACTAAAACGAGGCATGGACCTTTGGGGTTTTATTTTTCAAAATCTAAGGAAATTTCTTCCTTCATCTGCAGACGCCAGCTCGCAGGGACATAGAAGAGTATCATTTACCATTTTGAGAAGAGAATTCTGGGTAATAAGTGTGCCCCCTGATTATTTCTGAAAACTATTCCTCTTCCACTGGCCAGAGTCCAAACCTCCAAAGTAAACACAACTTGCACAGGGAGAAACATGGACATTCTTATTTACTGCATTTCATTCAAAACACAGTAATCTTTTTGTTAAACACTTTTTTCTGGTGTGTGCCAAAATGAAAATTAGAAAAATACACACCATATAAATATGTGTGTTTTCATCACTGGTCTCTAGAATACAAACTCCACTTGAATAAACCACAAGTTATATTTGTCTTCGCAAACTGCGGCTTGATGACTTAAACTGCAGCTCTCTGCAAGGATATAAGACCAATATTGAGAGAACTGTTTTTAGGCTGGTGTGTCAAGACAGTGTTGAACCACTACGCCTAAATACTGACACTATATAGAATGTGAGTGAGGTAGGCCTACAATCACAGTTTTATTTCTTATTCCAGCATTTGGATTCCATATTATTTTAGTAACTCAATGCTAAGTCATATTTAGTTATAAAGGGTTAACTTGTCTGGTACAACAGATGTCTTCAGTGTTCATTTGTGGATTTTTTAATATTTTGTAGCAGAAGGATACAAAAAGTTTTTTAAAAAAGTACAAAAAAAGTAAAAATGGAGTCATATGGAAAGACACCATGCATGCATTAAGTGGAGACACTGGGTTTCCGGTACATTACCAACAGTCTTGATTGTGGACAGCCTTGCACTTTTTCTTTTTTCAAGAAAGTAGTGGTTGACCAAAGTCATTTCCTGAAATGCCCTACTGTGAAAAAGAGAGTGAAATGCGGGAGCTTCTGAGGTAGACTTTCATTAGAAAGCACAAAGCAAAAAAGTTGAGTATTCAAAAAGTTTAAATGAGCCGCAAAAGTGCCACTGAGTTCAGAAGCGTGTGATTATCTAGTACATCAATAATGAATTGGTAGTCAAAGTACAGCCAGCGGTAACACAGCTGATGAGAAAGTGATCTAAATACAAAAAAGTTATTTGACAGAACAAAACGTCCAACGAACAAAACTCATATTTAGCCACACGTTCAAAAAACCATGAGACTCAATGCAGAGATTAATGTATTTCTGAGCGAACTACCTTTGTGACTTTTGCACAGAGCTTGGTAAGAGTCAAGTTGAAAGAAAATGTCTTTATCAAGATTAAGATGTTATTGTGGTGGTGCAGATCTTTAAAATCATGTTTCTACAAAGACAAAAAGCGTTCTGATTAACAATAACTTGTTGTTACAGTAGATTAATTACAAGTATATTTGCAAAAGCGTACTTGAAAAGATAAAGATAAAGAAATGTAAGGACTGGCAATATCAATTACGTTTTTTTTTTTTTGTTCACCATTACATGATATCATTATCAACATAACTGTGCAATAAGTCAATTACTTTTTTTCAGTAGGCTATTTCTAAATATTACTCAAGGCATGTATAACATTATTTAGTAAGCAATAGAGTATGCAACAAATATAAATAAATACTGTGGTTATTCAAGGGAATATCCTTGAATCCCTCAAATAAAATACGCAATACAAGACCTATTAGCAAATGACTTAAGTGTTTAAGTGTTTTTGTTTTTAGTTTTAGAGCAGTGAGGCCCTAATGGCCCTAATGGTCCACTATGTTTTAGGATTAAACAATAATTAAAATTCTTTCTTTATGTTTGGAACAAGGGAACAGAAGATCATTTTATTTGAAAACTAAAATGTAAGCTTAATGGAGGCACTAGAGGACCACTAAAAGTCAAATAGCTTTCTCTGCTTAGTCGGTGGGAGAGCCAAAACAACAGTTGGGATTTAGACTGCCTTTTTACCTTCATCTCCAACATGGATTAAATGTGTATTGGAACTAAGAGCAGAAATTCCTAGGTGTGAACGATGTCACTGAACAGTAATAAAGATAAAAACTGACAATTAATATGTCTCAATATCAAAGACAGATTTGGATGCTCCAGTACGTTGACTGTCACCCTACACCAATCATGCATATCAAATCCCTATTGGGTACAAACCAAGTTTGCACAATGACAATGCATTACTCACCTCTGTCAAGGAGGTTATGTTTTGGTTTGTTTGTTTGTTTGTCTGTCTGTCAGCAGGATTACGAAAAAATTATTTCTGGACAATTTTCACGTCACTTGGTGAAAGGGTGAAGCATGAACCATGGAAGAACCAATTACATTTTAGAGTGGATCCGACTAACAGGACGCAATTTTTCACTTTCACTAACATTGCAAGATACAGCATGGTCTTGGCGTAGGTCTGCACCCTCTAGTTTTAAAATAGTCTGATCATGTCACATATACATTATTGTGCTGAATGGATCATCACGAATTTCTTGATATTTATTAATATGTGGGTGTTATTTTACAATCATATGTGTGATTCACAGTATCTGGGAATGCGTCTGCAGATGTCATGATTTTAAAAGCCTGAACTCAACCAACTATGAAACTGTTCATACATCTGACCTCCGTGTTACTATTTTATCTGTAAACACAAACCATATTCATTTTCTCTCGCACTTCATAGTTGCCCAATAATGCTTCTCTCTGTTAACTGATCCGTCGGCTGAAGATGAGATTTTAGGTAAATGGTTGTATAAAGTGAGATTTTCCTCTCCAGATCACACTTCGTCACATAGATGATAAATAATATACAGATAATATTTACTCAGGTAACTGTAAAGCACCTCTATTATAGGAATACAGTCAAATGTTTGTTTTATGTACTTGTTTTGGTCATTTGCCATTCTTTACACCATAGGCTAACATTCACTTCCTTGTTGTTGGCATATATTCAAAACTTGATCCCATGGGTTTTTTCTCCACAAAATAGGAGGGTCTTGAAAATTATAACTCTGCTGAATCTTTTTTAATGGCCTGCATGTCCACTATCTGGAAAAAACATGAATATGTTACTTTTGACATATTGCACCGCATGAATGTTTAACGGATGAGGTTCCTGTATATTATAAACTCTATGAGTCAGTGCCACTCCTCTTCAGCTGTGCAATTTGCATTTGATGATAAAAACCACAAACCACAAGACTGGTTGTCCTTTGGAAATGCTTGCAGACCACATTCTGACTTAAAGCAGCATTTAGTTCCTAATTATACCCTGCTCTGGTCGTAAGTCTGAAGAACAGCACTTTTGTCCTTGATGGAAACATTGTGTGTGCTCTGAGAGGCAGCATACATCTCATGGAGCCCAGATAGCTGTGATCATGTTGGTCTCTCAAATCAAAAACAACTATTTTTGCATTACATAAGTGATTTTGTACATAAAGTATGAATCATTCCTCCAATGCAAATGCAAATGATACATTTTGATTTTCATCAAAAGCTTAAAGAATACTAATGCTCATGCAATCAAACAGTCAAATGCACTGGACATTTCATAACATCTTAATGGATGTCACAAAAGTGTCGCATAATACTCGTGGCAGACAGCTAGCAGGACAATGGGTTCCAATATGTGTAAATCTAGTCATGTTCATATATGTATATGCATATTTAGAAAGAGATTATGAGGATTAAAGGTTAAATTTTTTATTTTAAAGAGGATTTTTAATCCTTAAGAGCTTTTATTACCCTCTGATGTAAAACATAGTGCAGTTTCACTACACACGCTGCATAGCATTAATGGCATATGAAACCCTCTCAGTCCCAGCTTGACAACCTCACACCCTAATGTCAGCAGCTGAGGAGAAAACATGAGATAATGTAAGTGTTCATTTTAGCATTCAAAAAACAGCACTCATTCACGTTAATTTTCATCATGAGAGGAACATTAACTCAAATGAAAAACTGTCCATTACATTTGACCACCTTAGAAACAATACATTCACACAATATACGTAACAAAATAGACATTCATTATGATTGTTTATTTAGGTTTTTCATGTGTAAGTATCAGCTGTGTGTCACGTTTGTGGGTAAATCTAACTACTTACATGCAAATCGACCTATAGTACTTGAGAAAACGAAATAGGTGAGGTCGCGGAAAGTAGGGCTCTACAATATTTATTAGGATTGACAGCAGGTACCTTCTAATGGAGTCATCTATTTTTAAATGAGACTTTCACAAAAATACACACTGATGCAAGAAAAACATAGGATGAGGCTTAAAATGTCTGAAAGCTTCTTTTTTTTTACACAACAGGTTTCATAAATAAATGATGACAGTAAATTGACTGTCAGGGCAGGTGGGCTTAGTGGTTCAGGTGGTGTATCCAGCCTGTGTGCAAGCGGCTTCGCGGCAGCCACACATGTTTCTTTTCCTCTAATTAAATTCAATATTGGAGCACTTGATCTAACGGTTATTATTATCAGTTTCAGGCAAGGAGTTTTTCCAATTCATTCAACCTTGTTCAAAATTGCATGTCAAAGTGTCATTACAGAGAAACCATCAGTATTCATGGTATGCAGATCACTCATCTTGCTCAAGCTTGTTCCTGTATGCCCATGAGTCCAGACACTATGTCCACAATGATGACACTTTAGCATCATTTTTACAACTATAGAGGAGCAAAAAACAAATATTACAATAAAAACTTCAAAACGTTTTTTTATATGTATTTTGAGTCAGGGGCCTAAATACCACATACTGGTACAACTAAAGTCAATGAACCAGAAAAGTATGTGGAAAAGCCTGTCAACAGTTAACACACCTACACACAAAATTGGTTACACAGTGTGTGCTCGTGTGCAAAGAACGTCCTGTTTGAAAAGTATAATTGAGCACAATGAAGCACACTTTGAAGCCAGAAACCAATGCGACAACCTTCTGTCCTTCTGACCTTAGGAACCAGATGAAAATAATTTCTGCAGCAAGAATGTTATGTGCCATTACCGACAAGAGCAGGGCACAGCACAGCAATCAGGGCTGTGGACGTAGTTTGACATTTGAGTGAAGAAGTTGAGAATAAAAAGGTGACAAATGTAGAGGGCAACACTCCAAGCAATCAGCCCCTTAGCCACTGTTAACCAAAGGGAGACCAGGCAGTCTGCCGCCTGCTAAGAACTAGGATAAAGACACTGTTTGTACAAGACGCCTAATTGTGACTGCCTTCCAAATAAAGCCTCTAAATTGTAGATAAATTAGGCATCCTTTAATTACCCTATTGCCGACTATTATTTCACCCTTTAGATTTGCTATGGAAGAGGCTGCTGAGATGGAACCTTGTGCAATTGGTCACCTTGTTTAAGGTGCTTTTCAGAAGAGCCCTTTTAGAAGAAAGGCAATTTAAAAATCAGGAAACAAGGTCACAGTCATATTGAAGCTCTCTACGGTAATTCAACAGAACAGCAAAGAATGGCAATTACAACGTAATTACTGTACTGACAACCATTATGATTATTAAGAGTCATTCATAATGATCAAGTTAGTTATAGAAATGAATAGAAATCATAGAAATGAATAGAAATGAATAGAAATGAATAAATTAATTGTCACAATACTACTATGACCTTCAAAATTATATTTAAAATTTTCATAGGCCTCTTTCCCTAAAGCAATGCTGTAAGGGTTAACATAAATAACACGCACCATAATTATTTCCAGCATGACTTCCAGGAAAAAGCATTTGACACACGACATACAGTAAGTCCATTTAACACAAGCTACAAAGGACAATTAAATAAAATGTACATTGTAGACATTGTTGTGCACTGTACAACACTTTACATAATTGTAATAGCTATATACATATATATATATATATATATATATAGTATACTGTATAGATATATATTAACTATTATTTTACTTATTTACTATTACTGTGTCTCTGACCAATATATTGTCATTTTTTCATAATACCTCTCAAATGCTCTTCACAGGCCTCCTGACTCTGTAAAAAGCTGCTGTTCCACAAATCTGTTTCTATAAAGTCACTAAATGATGTGCTGAGCCATTAATGGATTAACTACAGAGATACAAATATACATCAAATTATAAATGCATTTAAAATATTTAATGCATATCAGAGACAGATATGTTAATGCACCCATCTGAGGATAAAGATGCTCAGACTGTCTAGTGAGTGAAGAAAATGTAAACACACATGACCTACACTGTATATGGTGTGCTTCACCTAAGAGGCCTGCAACTGGCCTGTCAGCATGAGCGTTCCACTATCCACTTACTACAGTGTCACTGGTGCTGAGATCTTTGAGCCATGCTTTTATTTCACTGACAATGGCTTGAACTACATGTAGGTAAAAAGGCAGAGTCTGTTGCAAAAGGCAAACAGTGTACATGGATGAGAACAGTTGTTATTGCACATTTAGCTCACTGTAAACACAGCAGTAACACCGTTTAAGTAAATTAACTTTGCACATCAGCCATTACTGTAAAATGGAGCACAAAAACACAAAACCATCTTTATGGACTCAATTTAAAAAATGGGTTTGCTTGTTTGTTTTTTTACCACAATGAACTGTAGGGTTGTCAACAATTATTCTGTATTTAAATGTATAATCAAATTGCAAAAAAAAAAAAAAACACTTAAAATATGACATTGTGAGAAAAAGGGTTCAGGTTTGTTTTCTGTTTTATTGGTTTGCCCTATTATGGACATAATGCAAAAAAAAATAGATACGCCATTTTTGGTCAATTTTGATAGCCTTAGTAAATTGAAGTGGAATTGATCCTTGGCACATCAAAGGCTCATAAAGAAACAGGGTTTTTAATATTGTCCTCATCTCCATAATGCTAATCCCTTTGAAATTCACCCCAGAGAACATAACCCACCTTGTCACATAAACTGAAACCTAACTACCCTATTTTGTAGACCAAAAAGAGATCATTATTCCACAATTTCAATTCTTTGAAAATCATTGTAGCAAAACCAGATATATCCTCTTTTTTTTCCTTATATTCTTCTTCCTTGTCAAAACCAACTCTACTGGTTTAACTCTTGGTTTGTTATGCAGCTAAGGTAGCCTCAAACTGCTAGCCTGAAGCAGAGTGAAGCAGTGGGATACAGAGGTCTGGTAAGCTCACTTCTTTCTAACTTCAGACACACAGATGCCTTTCATTTTCAAAGTTGTAGTCACCGGCCTCAACGGACACTGCCTCAAGTGATGTCACTTGAGGCACAATTAAGGGACATTACTTGAGGCAATGTAACAGATTTTGCGCAGCTCCCTCTGGAGCCACAAAAGGCTTAATGCAGTTTTTTTTCACATACGCGGTTGTGCTCCCCAAGACTTATAAACAGACTTTGATATGTAAGAGCAGTGACATTCCCATTTAAGTGACATAAGTGACATTCGCAATTCCCATTGACTTTTGCAGCTCTTTAGTGTAGTATTTATGAATTATCCTTGTAAACATAACATAATAACACGTGAAATAAACCTTTTTCCATACAAAGGTCTGTTTCTTCCAAAAACTACAATGCATCATTACATCAGCAAAAAAAATTATTGCAGAAATAACCCACAAACTCTAAGGGATGTTCCAGTTTTAGAGTCACATGGTAATTTTGATAAACTATGAAATACCAAAACACTGCTTGGTTACTACACAGTACATACAGCAAGGCTGGCAGTAGCTCAGGCCGTAGGGAGTTGGGACCGGAGGGTCGCTGGTTCAAGTCCCCGTACGGAGTGTGGTCTGGTTGCTGGAGAGATGCCAGTTCACTCCTGGGCATTGCAAAGTGCTCTTGAGCAAGGCACCATACCCCACAACTGCTCAGGGTTCTGGTCCAGCAAATGTTGGCAGCCCACTCACTCTGACATCTCTCCATTTGTGCATGAATAGGTGCTGTATATGTGTTTGTGTAGCGATTAGTAACAAACTGTAAATTGTAATTTCCCCACTGGGGATCAATAAACAGTGTAAATTAAATTATAATTATAAATCATGTCACAGGTAACAGTACAAACAATGCCTCTATTTGGTGCACATGTAAACACACATAAATGTAGACATAGTGCACGTTTAAGTATAAATTGGCTGACCAACACCATGCACTGTATGATTTGTGCAATGCACTAAATGCTATTGTTGTTTGAGTTTAAAACATTGATTTTAAGTGATAAAACATGAACTTAACGCTCCAAAAAACGTTACAGACGGCTTTATACAGACCCATTCATTCATTTCTTAATCACCACTTAACATTTAGGGCCACAGGGTTGGTTGGGGTTTGACCAATGAGCAATATCTTTTAATGTTGGAGGAAGAACTCATGCATAAACATTTGCAATAACACTTAATCATCTGTCTGGCATTTGATGCACAATTAACATTACACTTGCAAATGTCAATCCCACAGATTAATTTAATTCCTCCATCTATATACAAGTATATTCATACGCAGCTCTTTACCTTCAGATCTGCGATGATTCTAACTCTGACTTTGCAACTGCATTCTGAGCTTGTACTCTCATTGGCTCATGTGTTAAATGCAATGGAGCTAACGCAGAAAGGTTCAGCCAAACTTGGCAATGTTATTTGAATTTAAATTGGCTGAAATTTACCCTGTGCTGCCATGTGAGGATTTCTTACTTATTGCTGGAATATCTTGAGCAGTAAACTGCATACTTACAAAGCCATAAGCCCCAGAGTTTTGCAATGAAACTAATAAAGGTCCTTTAAGAAATCTGGCCTCCTTTCAGCCATGAGCCATGTGCCAGGTGAGTATTCCTGTCCAAGATATGAGCAGCTTCCAACTCACGTAAACAACTTGATCAGATGTGTGAAAACCTACTCTTCCTGCTCTTGATAATTGGGGGAATTGACTTGAATTTGTCTACAAACTAAATTTGTGTTGCATTTAGGAGAGTAGCATGAGTCTAGGAGCTTCTGTATATTTGAAACTCAATCCCTTTACCAACAGTGGGGGAACGGCTGAGTAGAACCGCGGTTCAATGGCAAAGGCCTCTACATAGCTGAGAACTTTCACATGTAAACTCAACTGAGGTACTTTGGGATTCCAAGCATATTGGCTGCAAGGAAGTCTGCACCACAATAAGGAGACAGCAGGTAAATTATGAAAAGGGACCACATACTGTAGGATACAAACTCATAGATCTAGCAATCAATCAGTGTGACCCTGACTATTAGAAAAGGCTATTCCAACAAGTTCTTAGTACAATGCTTAAGTGAAAGCCATATTAACATGTTGGGCATTAACACTGAGTGAGTAAAGAAGAAAGAAGCCACACAACCTTATCAAAAACACAGTAGGGATGCACTGATCTGATAACTTTGAGATTAGGCCATACTGACATAAATAGAGCTCTAGATCAGGTATTAGTTACAATTGATATCAGTTAATATTTTGTTTTTTTTTCCTCTCCATCCCTGCCTACTTGCCCGAATCAGAAGAAAAAAAAACCACACACAGAAGACACAGCATAGCAGACAAGGCAATATTAGCTAACTGGTAGCCTGGAAATGCACCTCTCCAGACACCACGGCGGAGATGACGGAGAAAACAACAGATCTGGAAAATCCTCCCGCTTCACTGAAGTCATCGGTGTACCATCATTTTGCTTTTCCCCTGAGTTATGTAAACAAACAACCAAAGATAGAGCATGTGGGTTCTGACTGGACTTCATGGCGCGTTCAGGTGCTGTTTGTAAACTCATGGTACATTCAAGTGCTGCTCGTAAACTCTGGGTGCATTCAGGTGCACCTTGTAAGGATGTTTTCTTACACAAAAAATGATCCTAGTCACTACCACACAGTGAGTTATACAGCTCACTAATTAAACACTGGTATCGGATTAGTACTCGGATGCTCAAAACCCAGGTATCGAGACTGACAAAGTTGGATCTAGTTCACAGTGAGAAAAATAAATAGAGAGAGGGGTGAAAATGTCAGTAGAATTTAGTAAAGCATGCATTGCCTCATTAAATATTGCCTCCTTTGCCTTCACTGGTCTTTGTTAAACTAACAGCTTTTGAAGATGATAACTTACAGGATCACTAAGTACTAAGAAGACAATTTAAATGCATCATTAAATCAAGGTTAAAAAAGGCATACAAAAAAAATATTATGTTGCTAGTAACTCAAATTCAATAGACAAATTGCAGATCTGCATGAATGCTGAGGTTCATAGGGCACATCATTAAAATATCTGTTAGAAGTGTAACTTTTTCAGTGAGGTGTAAAAGTGGCATTGAGTTACACATACTCAACCCTTTTTCAAGTGGAAAGCTAAGAAAAAAAAGCAGAGGTCACGGTAAGTCAAGAAAAACAAGCCCTTTCCTGAGTCAAACACAGCCACGGTGTAACCTTACCATGCTGGGGAAACTGAAGACTCTCCTATTAACACACACTTTATGAGCCTGACTCACAGACCCTCTAAAAACAGAGCAATGTGTCAGTCAATACAAAAAAGATAACGTGTATGTTTCTAAGAGAAAAGTTCAAGAAATAGATTATTCTGCAGTTATCTCAGGAATCCTCTCGGCTACTGTAAAACTCTGCAGTGAAAAACAGAGCATAATGATATGTGTGTGAAGACTATTTCCCACTACAAGTTACCTCTGTGAGCTGAATCCCATGCTGATCCCAGGAAAATTCAGGCAAACATGTTAACTGACCAGTGACGACAGCAAGTGACTCACAATCTACAGCGACAAGCCATGTACAGCAGCTGATACAGAGTTTACACCTCCATGCTGCTTAAATCCACACTACGTGCTGTAAAACTAAATTGCAAAACAGGATGTCCCGAATCTGCCAACCACATAATCTCATTTGGATGGAGAAATTACATTTTAACCAACGTGGGTATAAATTCCATCTGTGCACTTTACAGAACACTCCCTCTCAAATCCTTCAGCTTATGAACTACTGCTGATATCCATTTTGCCATAGTCCATCACAAGGAATTACATGATACTCTCAAAACAGGTTATTTTAGTGTTTCAGGGACTCAAAAATGTGACATTTTTTACAAGAGAAGTGAGTGCAAGTGTCTGTGGACTGCCTCCATGGAGCTGCAAGCTCTGTGGCATCATTAACTATACCTCAAACACAACTTCAAAGGCTTTCCTTCACCCCTAACATTAACTGTTCATTTACATTCAGTTTTTAGGGGTGTTAAATACATATTGTTTCAGGGTCATTTTACACACCAAGTATGACAATTCAGTGAATAAAAGCTTTTATATATACCAAGAACACAAACCCCAGGATAGTAGGATAAATCATCTCATCACAAGTAGTGCTTTGTAAGAGTTAAAACACATGTGGCGGCCTACAAGAAGTATTGTAATTGCTGTCAGCATTTTTAACAGGGTTGTGTTTGTTGTTGAGGGAAGTGTTTGGTTGATGTGATACTTTAATCACCAGGGTATTAATCACTTTAATATCCTTCATCAGTAGACAGTAGACATCAGTAGACTGCCACTACCTGATATAACAGTGTGTTGTAGTCTTTTTCTACATGACAATAAGAACAGAGCATACAGATAAAAGCAGCATGCAGGACGGACACCAAATAATTCACCAACAATTCCGCATTCCAACAGTCCAACGGGGCAATAACTTACAGTTTTTACTATCGCCAGTCCAAACTGGAATTAACACAAGCAACTGGCATACTGTCGACTTTTGCATGAGAGCGGGAATAAGAATTGCCATCAAATGGTACCGATGAGACAATCATCAGGGATTTATGATTACTAACTTACATTTTAAGCCTTTTTCGTAATGTAGGGAAAAAGTAAAAAATACATTATCAAAGTTTCTATGAGAAAGCAAACCAATGCTTATTAGGTCAGTGTACACACAGACAAACTGTCACAATATGGCAATCTGTAAAATCACATACAAAATAATCAAAGTAATGTTTAAAGCAACTGTTCTATATTACCTGCCTTAAGCCTTACTAGCTAACTATAATACATCATATTGCTGTACGGCCACCGGCTAATGTAGTAATTTCAGTTGTCTGTACTGTCAAATTCACATGTGTGAAATGTGTGAAACGGAAATAAAAGTAGAGATGGAAGTATAGTAACCTGGTGGATTATGGCACTTAAGGCTCAGTTTTTTTAGAAATCAGGGAAGTGAGGGCACACAGGGTGACTCATGTTTGGTGTTTTCATGGCTAGGGGCTTGCAACACATATGTTGCACAGCTGAAAACGTGGTAAAAGATAATGATCGGTAAGGACAGCATCAGTAAGGACTAAACAAACTGCCACTTTGCATTTTCTGATATCTTCAAACTCGTTCATGAGAATGCTCTGCTACCTCCCCCCCCCCCCACCAGCCCAATTGTTTTTATTTAATTCAACTTTTCTTTTGTTTAACCTTCATTTAGCCAGAGTATCATACATTCTGAAATGAGCCCAGACAATGAAGCGCACGCAATAAACACTATTACATTTCTCCAAACAACCAGATATTCTCATCAGTAACAGGGCATGCATTTTAGAAAGACAGTGGGAGATTCCTGTTGAATGAAAATCATAAACTCCTTGCCTTATCAAAGCTTTTCTTTTTTTTACCCACCTGAAGGATTAGTATAAAGAGTCAGATTAGCCACAACTACCTTGGGGCTAATTACAAGCTCACTACTGTTTTGGCTGTGAAGCTGACCAGTGTGACAGCTATCAAACCAAAGAATTTTAGGCAACAGGCAAGAATTCAGTACAAACAATGAGGCAAAGCTTACTACAATATATAGGAACTGTATAAATATTACTGAAAGTTTCCTTTGCATACCTTGCATGGGCTGCAGTCCAACTTTAACTGAAGGAAGAATTTAAAAACATAAAAATCTGAGCAGCTTTATTGCATGTCATTTAGCTGACGCTTTATCCAAAGCGACTTACAATTGCTAGTATGTCAGAGGTCACACGCCACCGGAGTAACTAGTGGTTAGGTGTCTTGCTCAGGGACACATTGATTGATGTATTTCAGGGGGAATTAAACCCAGGTCTCCCACACCAAAGGCATGTGTCATATCCACCGCACCATCACACCATCAATAGGGTGTCCATCTCTGCTGGTATTGGAAACTGCGTTGCCTTGCATATGCCGGTTCCCAGCCCCCTCGGGCTTGGACCCAATAATTATCATCATTAAATTACCCTTAGAATGCAGAAAACACCATATTGTATATCTGGAGGTCGGTTTTTCCAATCAGAAAAGGAATAAGAAATGACCCAGTTACATAAATGTACACTGAGATGAGAAAATTGGTCCTAGCAGGGCTTTGTTGTCACTTTGTGTCCAAAAGGAGACTGATAAGAGAAGGACTCAAGATCAAGGACACGTCTAAACTGTTTGAACTCTCTTGTAAATTAATGAAAACATCTAAGGTATATGGTCAAACAGCTGGTGTCAGATAGGGTATCACAAGAGAAAAATTCATAGACAAAATTGAAAGCAATTGCTTTTAAAGGTCTCCGTAGAGTCGGTGGCTTCTAAAGAGTATACATTAGTACTTTGTGTCATGAAAAATGCCAATAAAGGCTCATAAACCAATCAGGTCAAACAGACACAAGAATCAATGCAGCACCTTTAAATAAAAGCCATTCATTGAATCGAGGATGGATATAGGCCTACATATGGACTTAGCAGTGGACAGAAATAAAACACAGGCGCACTTTCTGCCATCAAAAATCGCTGATAAATTATTTTAAACCAAATAAAACCCAAACTAATATGTTTCAAAAGTAATGTGATCCAAAATCGGGGAGAAATGAACAACATTGGTTGCTTAGGCTACAGCTTCTATGGCGTTGACATGTAGCAACAGTACTTGTGGCAATAAACACTGCAGTAACGTTAGCCTAAAAAAACGCTTTAGTAGCCTTCATGGAGGAGATGACCAATCATAGCAAACCGTCTCCGTGTTACGTGATACAGAACCGAGAGTAGAAAAAAACGCTTGAAAGCGGAACGTTCATAGCATGGGGAAATCTGAGGTTTTTGCTCACAGGGATTTCTCTTTATACATTTACCTCATTATTCATTATTTGAAGCTTTGGCTATATTTAACATGAAAATCCAATATTTTAACATTATAGATATGACAGAAAATACTGAAAAGCATGATAGGTTCCCTTTACAACCAAAGAGGCAACTGTAGTAATTTTGTGAAGAGGCGTCGACTGTTTTTTTCAAATGGTAATAAATCTGTGTTTTACAGTAAATTGGAAATCAATTCAACTAATTTTTTGAATGCTTGAAAGATTATGACATATTGCAGTTAAGGATGAGGCAATGTGGAAAAATTGTATTACAATATTTATAACAGTATTATCAAACCACTGCAATATGCAAAATGAAAGCAAAAAAGAATAATTTACATTACATGTGTCCCGCTGAGTCAAATATTTTTTTACAAAATTTTATAATTATTTGAGTTTGTAAAATGTATGAAATTAATATATGAATGTTGCAGCAACATGTTTACCCTAGACAATAACGGAAAATACTAAAATGATAAATTATCACCTTACAGAGTAGGGTCAGCTGCATCATCTCTTTTTCAGGAACATTTATGTTAAATAACTCTGCATGACACTGCAGATTAAGAAAAATTAAAAGAGACTAGATTCAAAGAGATACTTCCTTGCATGCTCCTTCAGACACACACTTACAAACCAGACGAAAGTGGAAAAAATGTCATAAGTCATTCTAGAGATCAGTTAAAGGGGCGTGCAAAAATTCATTTGAATATTAAGCCTGTTTCACAAATGTACCAGCAGTTCACATGAATTAGTGAGAAGTAATCTGCTGCCCCTAATTACCAGAGACAGACTGAGATGAGATTATCCCACACTCTAATCTGTGTTGTGAAGTTCCATTGAGGGTAATTTGAAATGGATAAAGCTTTTCTGAAAAGTTATTTCAAGGGGCAATATGTGTTTTTTCAGGACCATCAACTATAAAGGCTTTTATTTAAAAGCCTTTTCACAAAATGGCACATTTTTCTCCGTTTACATGTATTTTGAAGAAACTGTGGACTACAGTGATCCTGTGATTTAAAGTATTCAGGTTGACAGAACTTGGATTAAACTACCTAATAAAGAAATTTCAGCCACATTCAAGAACCAAGCATCTCTCTTTTTTTCCTGCAAAAAGAGTTCTGGGCTTAAGTCTTCAACAAGATATATTTTCCATATCTAGTCAAACTAGTCAAAACTGCCTTGTGCACTACAAAAAATGACAGGGTTCACAGTGATGCTCTAATGCCTGGCTATGGCAGGAAGATACAGATACAGATAGCTCTAATCCGTCAGACACAAGCAAGTCATAATGGAGGAAAACACAGTCATGGGGGAAAAATTAAATGCTCACTAAGGTTCCAGAAAGCAGCGCTCTACCTTAATAAATGCAATAACTGTGAAAGCAAGGCAGCCAGTCACAGTGAACAAAGACTTAGTGAGTTAGTGCTTGTCTGTGAGCTGTCACTGCAGGCATGTCTGCTGAGGACTAAAACACAATGCAGAGATACCTTATCTGTTCTTGTATCAGTCAATTTCCTTCAGAAAAAAATGTTGGATAAAACACATGGACCCAACCAGTTCATAGTGTTGTATTGGTGAATATGCGGACTTATGATACTAGGATATCATCATTGATATGCTGAGTCTCTGGAAAGTGTCACAAGCCTGTAGTCCGACAAATGTATGTCCTAATTTTAAATGTATTCTTTCTTTAAACAGAGACACAGATTTTCCACTCTCAGCTTTGGCTTTCAGTGAAATCTATGTACCGTTTGGTCACAGTTTGGAAAAAGAAAACTTTTTGTGGGGAGGAAGACTAAGCAAACACTAAACTTTTAAACGGGTAAACATCATGCACAGACAGAGCCTTTTGATGACTGAATGTTGAATCAGCTATAAATACATAGCAATGTTATAATTGTTTTCCTCTGCCATCTAAACCAATGAGCCTAGAGGTCCACTGCGGTACAGTGATGGACCACATCACTGGGAAAATGCACTGTACCTCAGAGCCTGGGCGAACTGCCTGTTAAATGCACAGCAGCCTTGGCCAAAACACACAGAACCAACTTGGTGCGCTGCTCTGCCTGCACAGTGTGTATGTGTGTGTGTGTGCGTGTGCGTGTGCGTGTGCGTGTGCGTGTGCGTGTGCGTGTGCGTGTGTGTGTGTGTGTGTGTGTGTGTGTGTGTGTGTGTGTGTGTGTGCAGCAGACCCTCTGGATACAGCTATGGCAATATTTGAGAGCACAATTGTAAATCACATTGTTGGGGGAAAAAAGTAAATCCTTGCAGCTGTGAACCCAAGAGGTGAAATTGTTCAGGTGCTACTGGAGTGGTGAATAAAAAATGTACTCCCATTGTGACTGCAAGAATGGCTTTAATTCAGTCAGGTGAGACCTTGAAACACTCTGTGGTAAACACAATTACAAGAGCTAGGTTACCAGGCACTACTTTACACAAACAAAGTGCTGCTGTAACTGTGGGAAGATGCCTTTAATGGAACAAGTGTGTAATCACCCTATCAATCTATATGTATAGAGCCCTATCGAACCTTTCAGACCAATCCAATATGTCAATATCTGTGTCAATACACAGGTGTCTCCAATAGTTTAAGCTCACATATAATTTAGCTTGTATTCCCTGGCAACAATTTCAGAAGAAGTGTGATGCACAGAGAACATCAGAGGTGAGGAGGTGATGTGTGTACAGAGCTTTTCACTTCTGTCTGTTTTTTATTCTGAAAGTCAACATCTTTCCCACGAACACCTTACCTTAACCATGATTTGCAAGAGATGCAGATTTTGTAGAAGTGCAAAGATTTGCAGATATGATCAACATGCATTCTGATTAAAATTAATTTGGCATTACATTTTTCCCAATATAATGCTAAACACTTACATGCTGTATGTTTTAAATGACAGCTGTCTTCTACCTGCTCTCTAAAATCTTGCCAGTGATGTGTGCACCACTGGAGCTCCACAGTCCACAAACGAAACATTAAAATAACATTTGGGTTATCACATGAGAGGCTACATACAAAAGGACTTACCAGGCATACACCGCTGAGTAGTGAGATAAGAAGAAAGTCCAGATTGTGGAGCAGCAGAGCGGATCCCATCCCTGACTTGAGGCAACTCTACCTCTAAAAGTCCTTGCTGGGCTCAAACAGGCACTGATGATGCTCAGATAAAATAATGTAATCTACTTAACTCTCTTCAAAGTGGAACGCGTTGTGTTTTTTCACTCCATCTGGCCTATCAATGCTTACGGCGGCTTGTGAAATCATAACTCTGTAATCGCCACGCTCTGCCCTCGATTTAATTTCCTATAATCTATATGCTCAAGCTCAGCCCGCTCTCTTTATTTCTCTGCATCTGTCTTTTTTCCTCTTCTGAAATTACATCCACATGTCAGAACTATTTATGTCGCTCTCGCTCTGCGGTGGGAAGTTCAAATGATTCTTTGTAGGGAAGAAACCAACGCTGTATTTTTAGGTCTTTTAAATTTCCCTTCAGACTAACTTAAACACTTCAGTATGGAGCTGTGCGCCTTATGGCTTATTCCAGTTCTCTCTTCCAAAATGTTAGATCAGTGTGGGACACAAATAAGCCAGAAAGGTATCACTCTCTCACAAGTCGCTGTTGAATTTCACAATTTGATTCCCTCTGACTTATGTCACCTTCAACGCAGTCGTGTAGGCTCGTGTGAGGCGGCAGTAGAGCAGCAGCTGTGCTCTCAGACAGGGTTTAAGCTACTTTAAACATTAACGATGAAAAAAATAATCTCGTGACAGAGCAAACGTGAAATTACATACCCTTCATATTTGTTTGCGTGAATCAACTTAACGCTGCGGTTCTGTTCTTCTTTTTACTCATGAAAGCACAACATGTGTCTTTTTGTGTTATTCACAGAAATCACGTTCCAATTATAACACAATCTAGCGTGGCAGTTAACTCAGCATCACACTCAATGTATGAAACTCCCATACGGACATTAGCAATGGGGATGTAAAAAAGCTCAGAGAAAGAGAGAAACGCCAACTTGGCTTCAAGAATCTACTACTATCACGAGAAAGCCAAATTATCCCTGACGGATTGACAGTTCGCAAACGCCTGAGTGTTTCTGCTCAGAGTAAACGCAAAAGTTGAAGTTTCTCGTGTTGGGAAGCCTCTCCAGATGTGGCAGGCGGCTGGTCGTGTTCAGTAGTGAGTATGTGGATGGAAAAGGGGGGGGGGGGGGGGGGGGGGCGGAAAGGAGGCAGGTAGGGTGGAGCGTAACAGACTCTCATTGGTGCGCACTCTCTTACGTTGGAATAAACCACGACTCCGAAATGACATATTTTCTCACCCCTCAAACAAACTCTACATTCAACAGATCGCAGGGCCTTTGCCAAACCACTTTTTCCCCCTGCAGTCTCTCAAAAGTTGCATCTAGTAGGATTGGATTACCGAGACATAATGCAGAAAAAAAATTTCATTTTTTTTTTTTTTATCTCAGGCACCATGCTGCTTTACTGTGATTTGCATTAAACCTTCAAGAGCATCTAAATCATTTCTCAAGGTTGGAAATTGAACAGTGGATGGTTTGGCATGCAGTGTTGAGTGTTCATACACGTCTCTGGGCAATAAAAGCAATTTACTGCATGCTTTTTTCATGTTTAACACTTCTGATGATGACCTGTTTTTTATTGAACTCCTGTCATGATGACGTTGGCTTTACTTATTATATTGTTTCAAGTCCACCATAGGTGTACGCTAATAATAATTGTAAAAGCAATCTTTTTTTTTTTTTTTTTACTCAAACCATATTGTCTTTCCGGACTTTATTGCAGTATGTTAAAAAGTGTTGTCTTATGATCTAGTTTCTTCAAAGTAGCCATCCTTTGCTTTTTTAATGGTGCTGCAAACCCTTGGTGTTCTCTCAATTAGCTTCATGAGGTAGTCACCCGAAATAGTTTTCACTTCACAGGTGTGCCTTGTCAGGGTTAATTAGTGGAATTTCTTGCCTTATTAATGGAGTTGGGACCATCAGTGTGTTGTGCAGAAGTCAGGTTGATACACAGCCAACAGCCCTATTAGACAACTATTGGAATTCATATTATGGCAAGAACCAACCAGCTAAGTAAAGAGTATCGAGTGGCCATCATTACTTTAAGAAATGAAAGTCAGTCAGTCCAGAAAAATGCGAAAACTTTAAATGGGTCCCCAAGTGCAGTCACAAAAACCATCAAGCAACAAGGAATGGACATTAGACCAGTGGAAATCTATGCTTTGGTCTGGTGAGTCCAAGTTTGAGAACTTTGGTTCCAACCCTCATGTCTTTGTGCGACGGAGAAAAGGTTTCCACCGTGAAGCATGGAGGAGAAGGGGTGATGGTGTGGGGGTGCTTTGCTGGTGACACTGTTGGGGATTTATTCCAAATTCAAGGCATACTGAACCAGCATGGCTACCACAGCATCCTGCAGCAACATGCCATCGCATCCGGTTTGCATTTAGTTGGACCATCATTTATTTTCAACAAGACAATGACGCCAAACTCATCTCCAGGCTGTGTAAGGGCTATTTGACCAAGAAGGAGAGTGATGGAATGCTGCACCTCCACAGTCACCGGACCTGAACCCAATCAAGATGGTTTGGGGAGAGCTGGACCGCAGAGCGAAGGCAAAAGGTGCTAAGCATCTCTGGGAACTCCTTCAAGACTGTTGGGAAACCATTTCAGGTGACTACCTCTTGAAGCTCATCAAGCAAACGCCAAGAGTGTGCAAAGCAGTAATCAGAGCAAAGGGTGGCTACTTTGAAGAAACTAGAATATAAGACATGTTTTTTTGAATGAGAAATTGTGTCCAAACTTTTGGCCTATACTGTATATATATATATGTGTGTGTGTTCTTGCCAATAAGTCACTGACAAAAAAAGTTGTCATCATACAAAGGGATGTTACTTATGTTTGGGCTTATGTTTGTACTTGTATTTATGTATTTTCACATTGTTGTTTTGGTACTTTTTCTCCAAATTCTAAAAGTATCAACTTGATTAAAGAATGTTGTTTGTTTGTTTGTTTGTTTGTTTGTTTGTTTCTTTAAGCTGATCTGACCTTCTCCAGTGGTAAATGTTTCCCCTTCATATAGTGTTAACGCTTCCATTGAACATGTGGCCTTTCTGATTCCAAAGGTTTTACTACCTGCTGCTCCGAGGCCAGTCAGTGTGATGTCCTCTTCAGGCCAACTCAAGTGTGAAGACGTCTGGCTGTTTGAGTATAAAATGCCTTTTTCTCAAACGAGAACACAGAAACATGCTCTTTATGAATTCTGCAGATAATGACAATACAATGCTAAAATACCATTGTGTAAGACCAGTGGCTACACTAGCTTCATAATACTCCAACAGCTCACATGCAGTTTTATGCATGTGTGATCTCAATAGTGAACAAGCACTTAACTGTGGCCAAGTGAGTGAAATGTTCCATCTATTAAACCATGCAAGGACACAGCTATAATAGCAGAATAACTGCACAATTCAATTATTACCTCACAGGCTCTGCTGTGTGTAACACAGCACACACGAGCAGAAAACAAAGACACACTGAAAATAGGTTTGGTGTAAAAGCTTTCACCGTTAACACGTAGTGATGGACTGTTGTTGTGATCTGAGCAACAGGTCTGAGAGAACATAGAACATATGCATTATCCAGCGGAGAGAAAGATGTTTCAGCAGTAAAGTCATTCCCTGCCATATGTCACTGACACACACATGCAGCGCCAATTTGGCACAAAGCAACTGTACTGTCAGTTATAGTCATGTGGAATATCATGTTGTTGACAGTGTCACCAAATAAATTTTAACTCGACTGCACTCATTGTGCAGCTGTGTGGCCTTATGTCCATCCATTGTGTACTTAAATATTAATAGCAAAGTATCCCAATTTAACATTCACCAGCAGTAGGGCTTATATGAACATTGAATAAATGTTTCATAAGACACTATAGAAAGAGCCAAAGTCACGTCCTTCTACTTCCGGTCCATGGGACCTATCTTTTGAAAAAATATGAAAATATGAAAAGGGAGAGGCAAATTATTTTTTGATCCCGTTTGAATAGAGCCATGGATTACAAATTGATGTTTGTCAATTTAAAAGATGGTTTTTCAACCAAAGAAAGTCTCAGTTTATTGTTAAACTGTTCAAGTATAAGACTATGAGAATATGTAACGTATACGTAATGATGACGTCTCGCTGGAGCTACGATGTCTGTGTGTATCATACCGCGGATGTAATGTTACTCAAATGAGCTGAGGATCCTGCCTGTTCTTTTGTTATCTGCTGAAAACAATTTGCTGAATAAAACCCATCGGGTAAGATAACGTCACATGTGTTGTGGAACAGAGCCAATCTAGCTAGCTAGCGAGCATCAAACTAGGTAACGTAAATTGTGGGAGACGAGAGATGTAGTTCAATTACTAAATTCCTTTATATGCCTTGGCTACATTTAAATGGCTTTCTGCAATGGGCCTAAAACATATAGCTTATTTAATGTGACAGGGACCAGGACTCCAGCTTAATGAGATTCTAACCGAGTAGCAAGATATGAATTCAATTGTGATTGTGTGAGAAGTCTGTGTATTACCATCCAATTAGATTAAATTTGGTATTAAACTTTGATAAACTTGTTAGTGAGGACTAGATTGGGACTGTATTTAAAGCTGATTCTGGTTTCCGACTTGGCCCAGGTGTGTCTGTTAAACCACGGACGGAGAAACTTCTCTTTTGATGCTTATTACAACCAAGCATCAGTACAAACATGGGCATGGCTCTGCTATGGCTGTGTGTTTGTGTGTGGTAATAAAAGAAGTTCATAACGTGTAAAGGCTACCATACACAGTGCAAAGGAATCATATGCTAGTAAATAATAACAATAAACCCACTATTAATACATTATCTTAATACAGTGTAACTGTAGCATGTAAATAATGCACCTAAAATACAAACGTGAGCAAGGACGTCCAACAATCACCATTAGTGTAACCTAGGTAACAGGTGAAGAAACACAAACAACAACATCATTTGCTAACTTTAAATTTGCCAGAACTATAGACCAATAAAACAACATGCTTAAATTAACTGAGTAGCTGTAAGTTATACAACTTACAGTTCTAAAGGACTCACACACACAATCTCAGATGATTATCTGCCGGACAGCTAGTCTCTCTTTTCTCTCACTTTTTTCTCCGTGTATGATGAGGGCCGGTGTGGGGTGCGTGTCCGCGCTGTTCTCGACATGCAGTCACAAATCACACCTGATAGACGACCTTTTGTACAAACAAGTAACGAAAGTGAGTAAACAAGTTTTGTAAGATGCAAGGAGTAGAAAAGTACCAATATTCTTGTTAAAATGTAAAAAAATAAACAGTAAAGTAAAAGTATCTGAAAAATCTACTTGAGTACAGTAAGTATTTTACTTCGTTACTTCATCTCTGCCGCCACCGTTTATTTTACGAAAGACAGGTCCCACAAAGTCACCGGAAGGGGTGTGACTTGGCTCACACTGCAGCTGGAAGCAGATGTGAGTGAATATCAATGTATTTGTCAACAACTAAATCTTACCCAATAGAGGCCAGTGTACAAAGAAATAA
>NW_022602663.1:0-35102 GCF_008692095.1 Etheostoma spectabile | reverse complement strand
GAGCTAATTCCCCTTTTCAAAAAGAGTCATATTGTTGAAAAAAATCATAAAAAGTCATAGTGTAGTATGTCAAAAATTCATAAAAGTCATAGTATAGTATGACAAAAATCATTAAATGTCATTAAAAAGTCATAGTTATAGTATGTCGAAAAATTCATAAAAGTCATACTATAGTAAGTCGAAATATTTATAAAAAGTCATAGTTAGTATGACAAAAAAAATTTCTAAAATCTAGGTATAATATGACAAATATTCAAAAAAGTCATAGTATAATCTGACTAATATTCAAAAAAGTCAGAGTATAGTATGTCAAATTCATAAAAGTTGTAGTATAACATTCAAAAATCATAAAAGTCATAGTTTAGTATGACAAAAATTCATAAAAGTCCCAAAAAGTCATAGTGTAGTATAACAAAAATCATAAAAAGTCATAGTATAGTATGACGAAAAAATCATGAAAGTCATAGTTTAGTATCTCAAAAATCATAAAAGTCATACAGGATAGTATGTCGACACAAAACAAAAAGTCGTAGTGTAGTATGTTGTAACCAGTCCAGATTTATAGTTCTTGTTGTAAAACAAGAAGAATCTAAAGTCCTCTGGAGAATGCGGGCATTGATCCGCGCTACCTCTCGCATGCTAAGCAACGCTCTACCATTTGAGCTAATTCCCCCTTTTCGAAAAGAGTCATGGTATGTTGAAAAAATCATAAAATCATAGTGTATGGTCAAAATTCTAAAAGTCATAGTATGTATGACAAAAATTCATTAAATGTCATAAAAGTCATAGGATAGTATGTCGAAAAAGTTCAAAAATCATACTATAGGTATGTCACAATATTTATAAAAAGTCATACTATAGTATGTCAAAACATCATGAAAGTCTAGTATAATATGTCAATATTCATAAAATGTCTAAAAAGTCTAGTATAGTTTATAAATATTCCTAAAAAGTCGTAGTGTAGTAATGGTCGTAAAGTAAGTTGCTAAGTATGTCAAAAAAACACTAAAAAGTCATACTGTTGTTTGTACAAATATTTATAAATTCATAGTATAGTTGTCAAAAAATGCATAAAAAGTCCAAAAGTCATAGTATAAATGCTCGAATAGTCCTAAAAAGTTTAGTATAGTATGTCGTAACAAGTCCAGATTTATGGTTCTTGTTGCAAAACAAGAAGATCTAAAGTCCTCTGGAGATGCGGGTGTTGATCCTGCTATCTCTGCATGCTAAGCAAGCGCTCTACTACCATTTGAGCTAATTCCCCTTTTAAAGAAAAAGGAATACATACTATTTACAATTCTTCAAATAGGCCAAATACATCCCAAATCTCAACCATGGGTCCATGTTCCTCTATAAACGGTAGATATCGATTTTATTCCACTATAGCATCTTATATCGCATACTAGACTGTGTGACCATAGTGGACTAGGAAGTTGACCTCTTTAGGACTCCATACTCTTTGTGTGACGTTGTCTCCCATATATGGGCATATTACTTCCTTCCTTTCTTCCGTAAACAGGGGCAGAAACGGAGCCCGGAGCTAGTGGCATAATAACAAACCGCGAAGAATTATGGACATAAGTGGTTTGGATTTAATGCTCAACAACCCCGAAAAAGGCAGGAAGTTCCAGGCTGGATAGAAAATCACCTTAGAGGCTCTAAAGACCCGAAGAGACCTCCATAACCGCTAACTCGTTAGCTTTTAGCTGCAACTTTGGTGAGTCTTTAGCTTTTATGATTATTAATGATTAAACCATGAATCAGAGGTGCTGTTTTTGCTCGTGGGCGAGTCCTCTCGGGTTCAGAGGGTTAAGAGGTTGGCCATTTAGACTGTAAACATATGTTGGTCACCTGGTCGTTAATGTAATGGAAGGAGCTCAAAAATTGACAGTATTGACTGGAAGTGATAAGCTTTGAGTTACATGGGGATACACACTTTTGCATTCAGTCTCGTAATCACCATAAAAATTAGGTATCACTGAAATGTGTGCTCATCCTGAAGGGCCAGTGTATTGCATCAAATTGCTGGTTGAATGGTCTATTAGCTTTGGAACCCCCCTTTCCCCACAGCGTTGAATTTTCAGATATGGGTGGGTAGGTTGGCAGTGTGTCCAACCCTTTATGTGTAAAAAACCCACTAAAGAAGTGTCTTGGATGAGAGACAAAAACCTCTGCGGAGGACATTTTACCAAGTCCAGTTGCCCTCGGCCTAGTTGTGCACTTTTGGGGTAATAGCATGGATCAGGAACCAAACGGACACATCTGGACTCAATGTGGACATTGTACGGCAATATTCGACACGTTTAGACCACAAAGACAGTTATCAGTTTATTTCCCATCCGGCAGGTATATTTGTGGACTCAGTTGGACATTTTGAAGATAATTGCACAATGTTGACCCAATTGTCAGTCTATTTCCCATCTTGCAGGGACATTTCTGGATTCAGGTGGACATTGTGGACAGAAACATTGGTGGATCTTGATTCCCACCATAGGATTTGGTCTGTATTGCACATTCCCTTCACATCCCGTGCAATTTATTGCCAATGTCAAGCACATTGCCACACTGGTGACTTTCTTCCATGTCTCCATGTCTCCATATATTTGGGCTGACAGTTGAGAAACCTTCCCTTGTTAACTATGACATGGATGACTGAGAACCTACTATATCATGACATGTTTCATTCACTATATTATAATTTTTGAGACAGGTCCTACTGAACATTTGTTGGATCAGTCAGGATGGCCGAGCGGGTCCAAGGCGCTGCGTTCAGGTTGCAGTCTCCACTGGAGGCGTGGGTTCAAATCCCACTTCTGACAACTAGTGTTTTCATCTGGAACTAATGTCTGAGTTTGATATTTTTTACACAGAAAGGTTTGGACACAGTGCATGTGTTGTCAACACATGTAAAGTTACTGACTGTGATTTAACTGAGGGATTCGGTGAAAGTTATCTTTTGTTTTATAAACTATGGGTCATGTACAAAACAGGACAAAGGGTTCTTTGTTGCATCCAGGTTGTTATGTATAACAGATAAAAAGCGCAAATTGACATCATTCCATCCAGTACGGCAAGATGGGGTTGACAGATAGATTTTAAAATCCACACAAATAAACAGTCAACATAGCTGTTTGCAGGATTTCCGTAAAATTTACGGAGATTAACTGGGCCGTATAGTGGAGACAGGTCCTACTGATCAGCTGTTGGATCAGTCAGGATGGCTGGGCAGTCCAAGGCGCTGCCTTCGTGTCCCAGTCTCCATTGGAGGCGTGGGTTCAAATCCCACTTCTGACAATTAGTGTTTTCATCTGGAACTAATGTCTGAGACATGATATTGGGAATAAAGAATTTAGCAATTCTTTGTATTTAAGCGGAATGAATGTGCGCAAAACTCAAAACTCAATGGTAAGTACAGCATTTTGTGAGCATCTTTATTGTCAACACATGTGAAGTTACCATGTGTTTGTACACAGTAGACATATCTACTGCTGTATTCACTGTCTGTGGCCAGTCCTTCAAAACCTGTTCTTAACATCCTCTGAAAAATTAGCTAACTAAATGACTTAAGTTGGCCAATAATTGTTTTTTTTTTCATCTTCATTGTGATTGTTGTGTGCCTTTACTAGCATACATGTGGAGATTATGAAAGAAACTGTCTAGCAAACCCTTGCAACACTTTGAAAGGTTCCATGGTGTAATGGTTAGCACTCTGGACTCTGAATCCAGTGATCTGAGTTCAAATCTCAGTGGAACCTGATTTTAAGTTGTATGTCTGCATTAGCTTAAGTTAACTGTAATGTCTTGTTTGTGTTGTAATATCCATAGAGATTCGTGGTGTAGTATGGAACCATTATCCTGACTTTTATGTATTAATCGCGATATCATGTGTCAGACATTAGTTCCAGATGAAAATACTGGTTGTCAGAAGTGGGATTTGAACCCACGCCTCCAGTGGAGACTGCGACCTGAACGCAGGTCCTTGGACCACTCGGCCATCCTAACAGATCCAACAGATGTTCAGTAGGACCTGTTTAAAAAATTATAATATACTAAATTAAACATGTCACTCTATTGTAGGTTCTCAGTCATCCATGTCATAGTTAACAAGGGAAGGTTTCTCAACTGTCAGTCCAAATATATGGGCGTTCATGGAGACATGGAAGAAAGTCACCAGGGTGGCAATGTGCTTGACAATGGTATGGCATTGGAAATAGACTGACAATTGGGTCAACATTGTGCAATTATCTTCAAAATGTCCAACTGAGTCCACAAATAAACCTGCCAGATGGGAAATAAACTGATAACTGTCTTCATGGTCTAAACGTGTCGAATATTGCCGTACAATTCCCACAATGAGTCCAGATGTGTCCGTTTTGGTTCTTGATCCATGCTATTACCCCAAAAGTGCACAACTAGGCCAAGGGACATTGGACTTGGTAAAGGTCCTCCGCAGAAGTTTTGTCTCTTATCCAAGAGACTTCTTTAGTTGTTTTTTACACAGAAAGGGTTGGACACAGTGCCCACTCCCCCACCCATATCTGACAATTGAAAGCTGTGGGGAAAGGGGGTTCCAAAGCTAATAGACCATTCAACAAGCAATTCTGATGCACTATACTGGCCCATTCAGGATGACCACTGTATACTCTGACTGCAGCAACACAAGTTTAAATTTCAGTGATCCCTAATTTTTATGGTGACTGAATGCAAAGTGTGTATCCCCCATATAAGTCAAAGCCTATCACTTCCAGTCAATACTGTCAAATTTGGAGCTCCTTCTGATTACATTAACAACCAGGTGGCTCCTCAACATGCCCCCACCAACATACTGTTTACAGTCTAAATGACCAAGGACATTACACCTGTAAGCTTACTTTACACTAGATGTTGAAAGTTGAAAGGTTGATCTTTTTCACCTGTGCTGGGGCTTAAAAACAGGTTCCACTGAGATTTGAACTCAGACCACTGGATTCAGAGTCCCCACCCATTTCATGACAACCTAAACCACTTCCAGGTTAAATCCTGTCCACTTCCGGGTTTGGCCAGATACAGATACAGATAATTCATATGGTTAACAGATACAGATACAGCTGTACGTGCTAATCTTTATTAAACACTTCTTGAGTTAACCTTCCACTTTTTTTTGCCTTTTTACGTACATAACTACAGCTCTGATTTAATACAGGACCAATGTCCGAGATCGTGCAGATCTTTCACCACTAAATACCAATTCCCATACCGGGAGCTGAACCAGGGCCTGGGTGAAAACCAGGGTTTTCCTTACTATTAGAAGTCTTTAAGAGCAGCAACCAAGACCTTTTGGACACCACTTAGGCCAAATGAATGTAAAATCAAACCAACTGAACGCTTTCTCAGATCTACTGATTGTAGTTTCCAGAGGACTCCTTAAGAATGCATGTAAAGGTTACTTAGGCAGAATCCAGACTTCTAGACCATATGGGACTGACACGTTGAATAATAACAGTGATTTTATGAATACATCCATAGATATGCCAGGAACAGGGCAAATACATATAAATACAATGATACATATATCATTACATGAGTTAGGTTCGGGGAAATGCATATCAGGGCATAGGGCTAATACAGCTCTCATTTAATACAGGACCAATGACACAGACCTTGCTGCAGACCTTCATCGGCTAGACATCGATTCCCATACCGGGAGTTGAACCCAGGCCACCTGGGTTAAAACCAGGAATCCTAACCGCTAGACCATATGGAACATTAATAACAGGAAAATGATTACATGAATCAATTCATAGGCTGGCTCGAAACAGGCCTTCTCTTGATTGTGAAGAATCTTCTTAAAAAGTTTTATCTTGAAGCTTTTGAGTGTTCTTTTGTTTTTATCTGCTTTAACTATTACCGGACGGCGGGGGCACGGAGCAGAGCAGAGCGTCCGTTAGGGAGAATCCTCCTCCGTGTTCAGCTCCATTTTGAACCTGTAAGCTCACTTTAAACTAGATGTGGAAAGTTGAAAGGTTGATCTTTTTCACCTGTGCTGTGGCTTTAAAACAGGTTCCACTGAGATTTGAACTGAAATCGCTGGATTCAGAGTCCAGAGTGCTAACCATTACACCATGGAACCAAATGCAAAAATGCAAAAATCTGTCTCAATGACCAGATGTGTTGCAAGATTTGCAATCAACAGTGCATTGTCCAGCGATGGTGGTATAGTGGTGAGCATAGCTACCTTCCAAGCAAATGACCGGTGTTGGATTCCCAGCCATCGCAGTAATTTCTTTGAGTCATGTTACTTTTTAACTTTGATTTATACAATAGCAGTGCAAGCATTTTCCCATGGTTTGATTTCCAGCCACTACCAGGTTTTGAAGCCATATACAACATAAACATTACATATTCCACCCAGGTTTCTTCTCTTATTCCGTGTAACACAAAAAAAGTTTAAAAAATCTGAAAATCTTCAAGGGCTGTAGCTCAGTGATAGAGCACATTTTCAGTCTCAATGCCCAGATGTGTTACAAGATTTTCAGTGAATATTGTGCTGTCCAGCAATGGTGGTATAGTGGTGAGCATAGGTGTCTTCTAAGCAGTTGGCCTGGGATCAATTTCCAGCCATTGCAGTAGTTTTCATTGTGCGGTTACTTGCTTTATTTGTGAAGATTAGCCAGAAGGGTTACTCGTCCAACCTAATTTGATAAAATATTAGATCTCTGTTATGGTACAAATAAGAGAGCATATCAATCAATCAAGCTGCCTCCACGAGGATCCACAGACTCAGTCAGTGCACTACGATTTGCACTTTGCCCGAGTCTGGTAACACTACTAACCACTTGAAAAGTTTATGAACATTTGTGCTAACAGATATATGCTTTTTTAGTTGTTGTGGCCGAGTGGTTAAGGCGATCGACTAGAAATCCATTGGGGTCTCCCCGCGCAGGTTTGAATCCTGCTGACATCGAATGGCATTCTTTAAGAGTGAGAGCAAACCACATCACAGTAAACCTAATTTCCTTGTGGGAGTCATCCCAAAAGGATTAATAAAGATAAGTCTATGTCTATCTATGAAAAAATCTGAAAATCTTCAGGGGATGTAGCTCAGTGGTAGAGCTCATGTGTTACCTGTATGAGGACCCGGCATCTCCAGCAGGTATTATGGTAGAGTCTTTAAAAGAGCTGCAAAAGATACCACCTCCTGTGGTAATCTGACTGGTAGGCTTATAGAACATAGTGGTAGACTAAGACCTCCTGTTACACAAACTAAGTGGTATGCGGAAGCGTGCTGGGCCCTCTTTGTACATGTACATTTAAAGCACAACAAGCACTTTAAATGTACATGTTTTACAGTTTCTATTTTACTGTATTCATGTACTAGTACTGTAATATATTTATTGTGTTACGCTCCAGTTTTTATGGGTGTCATGGCGGTTATGAGCACTGTAGCTTCCATTTTTATATTTATTAAAACTTGACATGTCATTAAGTTTACTCTTCTGCAAGTGGAGACATTTCACATCAGACACTTGCAGCAACAGATGATTTGTTAACAGACTGGAAATAGACTTCATGCTGATAGCATAACAAATAGTAGAGAATGGTTTTGATCCATAAACCTCTGGGTTAGGGGCCCAGCACGCTCCCGCTCTGCTCTCAGGGGTTAGAAAATCTGTGATTGACATTTTGAGGCAAGGTGGCAACCAAGGCTCCAACAGCTTACGGGTTGTAAAGTTAAACATTTGGTAGACCTTGCAACTATCTTTTATGTGAGCTTCCTGATTACTCACACATTGATTATTCATATGTAACACTTGTGATTGGCTGGTGTTTAATGCAAAGAAAGGACTGGAGCATTTATTGGAGTGAATAAGTAGACTGACACTGAAGTATTGAGACAACTGTGACTGAAAATCTAATTCAATCTACATATCGGTCTTCTTAAAGATCTAAATAGATTTTCTCACCTCAGAGTCATCTGGAGCACGTAACGATTAGCTTCTGTCCCTCTGAACCCTGAGTGACAATCACTCTGCAGTGAATGAGATGCAGTTCCCCTCAGTCTAGCCAAGAATATATTTTCAGGGATCATTTCTATGGGGCGCCGTTTGTAAAGCGGCTCGTGCTGAAAATAATAGCAATATTTTGTCACATATAGCTTTAAATAATGTTAAAAAAACTGGTATGAAATTTTGAGGGTCACTTTCTTGCACATTTACAACAATATTTGTCAACTTGGAAATATTTTAAATAGTTAAATCCAAATATTAAATGTTACACCTAAATGTTAAATGTTAAATCTATATACTAAATCTAAATCTAAATGTTAAATCTAAATCTAAATGTTAAATCTAAATCTAAATCTAAATGTTAAATCTAAATATGAAATCTAAATCTAAATGTTAAATCTAAATCTAAATGTTACTGTACTATGTAAGGACTACAAACCCCACGTTCACCAGAAATCTACTGGTTACTATGTAAGGACTACAAACCCCACGTTCACCAGAAATCTACTGGTTACTATGTAAGGACTACAAACCCCACGTTCACCAGAAATCTACTGGTTACTATGTAAGGACTACAAACCCCACGTTCACCAGAAATCTACTGGTTACTATGTAAGGACTACAAACCCCACGTTCACCAGAAATCTAGTGGTTACTATGTAAGGACTACAAACCGAAGTTAAAAACAAAGCTGAAGCTGAAGAAACCCTAAACGTTAACGGAACAGATCCGCAGACCAGAGAGAGAGAGAGAGAGAGAGAGGGAGAGGGGGGGGGGGGGAGAGAGGGAGCGCATTTCTCCATGTTCTGTGTGTGTGTGATTGATCCGAGCGGGTTTGTAGGCGGGGGGGGGGGGCTGTGATTATCACAGAACGCTGCGCGGCCAGTTGAGGAGTTTTATTCAATCCGAGCACGGATCTTGACTCATATTACTCGGATAATACTTGTACTCGGCAAAAGTGCTTTATCCGTACCGGATACTCGTTTCAGCCGGATACTCGGATCACCCCTAATATTTATAAATCTAAAAAAAGTTGATGTGTATATGCATTTATTAAAAAGAAAGTTTATGTCATAATGAATTGTGATGATAAATCAAAAAGAAAGTTGATCTGTATATGCATTAATATAAAAGAAAGTTAATATGTGTATGCATGCATCTAAAATTAAGTTGATGTGTATATGCATTTATTTAAAAAAAGTTGATATCATAATGAATTGTAATGATGACATAATGAATGGGGATGATAAATCAAAAAGAAAGTTGATGTGTATATGCACTAATAAAAAAGAAATTTGATGTGTGTATGCATTAATATAAAAGAAAGTTAATATGTGTATGCATACATCTAAAATTAAGTTGATGTGTATATGCATTTATCAAAACGAAAGTTGATGCATATATGCATTAGTCAAAAAGAAAGTTGATGTATGTATACAGTGCCTTGCGAAAGTATTCGGCCCCCTTGAACTTTTCAACCTTTTGACACATTTCAGGCTTCAAACATAAAGATATAAAAATTTTATTTTTTGTGAAGAATCACCAACAAGTGGGACACAATTGTGAAGTGGAACGAAATCTATTGGATATTTTAAACTTTTTTAGCAAATAAAAAACTGAAAAGTGGTGCGTGCAAAATTATTCGGCCCTATAAGCCATATATCACAAAGGAGGTGAAAGCATGTAATAATAAAAAAAAGCTGGCCTTCAAAAGTAAGGACAGGCAGGAGGTGGCAGCTGCACAAAAGGATCTAAACAAGATGCTGAGGAAGGCCAGAGAAAACCACAGGCAATCCATTGAACAGAACTTTTGCTCCTTGGACAAGAAAAAACTGTGGAATTCAATGAAACACATAACTAATATGAACCCTAAAAAAACTCAGATTGTCACTGAATGACAGCGTCAGAGCTGATGAATTAAATGCCTTCTTTTTAAGATATGATGCACAGAATGACTGTTCTCTTGGGAAGGTGGAGCTTTTAGACTCCTTTAATGCCACTTCAGCTCAAATGATAATTGACACTTTGCAGGTACAGTTGATATTTAGCAAAGTTGGCAATAAGAAATCTATAGGTCCAGATGGGTTGCCGGCCTTCTTATTCAAAAAGTGTTCAACAGAACTATCTGAGGCGTGGTGCCCTATCTTTCAGCTGTCATTTGACAGTCATACTGTTCCAGATCTCTGGAAGAAGTCTATAATAATACCTGTACCAAAAATATCCTGTCCTAAAGCGAATAAGGATTTTAGACCTGTTGCCCTTACATGCGAGGTAATAAGTGTTTTGAGAGAGTAATGCTGAACTTACTTAGACAGGAAGTAACTCTTTGTGTCGATCCTTTCCAGTACGCTTATAGTAAAGGGCGTAGTACTGTTGATGCCGTCATTTTAGTGTCTCATTTAATAAGGAAGCACTTAGAAGATTCCGACGCCTATGCACGTGTTTTATTTGCTGATTTTAGTTCTGCTTTTGATACAGTCCGCCCTCATTTGCTAGTTCAGAGGCTTGTGGACATGAAAGTCAATCCTTTTATTATCAAATGGTTTTATTCTCTTTTAACAAATAGGTCACAACAAGTGAGGGTAAATGCTACACTCTCTAAGATAAAACATTGTAGTACAGGGGTACCTCAAGGAGCTGTTAGCTCACCTTTCTTGTTCACACTTTATACCAACGAGTGCAGACGTAGTGAGTCCAACAACTATGTCATAAAATTTTCTGATGACACAATTATTTAAGTTTATTGCATGCTGGTGACTGCCCTTCTACTTATTACAGGGAGATTGACCTCTTTAAGAACTGGTGTGAGAGGAATCATCTCATCCTTAATAATACAAAACAAAAGAGATGATATTTGATCCCAGAGAAGTGCGTGTCCATGACAATGTAATCATCGGGGATAGAGAAATCGAGCAAGTAACTTCTTATAAGTACTTGGGTATACAATTAGAAAACTTACTAAAAGGAAATATTCATGTTGACTATCTGTGTGCCAAAATGGCGCAAAGACTGCATTTTCTCCGCAGATTGGACTGGTAGGGGTGAGTACCAGGATCATGACTTTATTTTACAATTCTGTACTGGAAAGTCTGATCAGATATGGTATGGCCTCCTGGTTTGGCACCCTTACCATCCAGTGCAAATCCAAAATTGAGAAACTAATAAAAACAGCAATGAAGGTTATGGGAAAGAGAGTATACTTCGCTTCAGACCATCTTTGAAAAAACAGTTGTCACCCAGGCTCAGAAAATCCTGAATGACCCCTCACATATTTTGCACTCAGAATATAATGTTTTACCTTCGGGGAAACGCTTTAGAGCTAGCAGATGGAAAAGTAATCGCTATGGGCTGTCTTTCGTTCCAACTTCCATAGCGCTCCTAAATAAACAATCTGCACGGAACAACATAGCTTGAAGCACTTACGGCACTTTATTTAGTTATTTTTAATCATGGTCTAACTAGCTTAGTTCAATTTTTACTATTTGATCTTATGTGATTCCCTTATATAGTATTGTGGCGGTTGTATTTTGTTTGTCATATTGTTTTTCTTAGATGTGCTCTAGTGTAATTTATACAGAATTATCTGTTTTATCATTCTGTTTTTTATTGACTTGGTAATCAATTGACAGGGGAAGGTCATGATACTTGTGCATTGTCTGCAATGTAGGGTGGGTTGTATGTTGTATGTGTGTGAAAAAGTCTCTGTGTTTAATGTTGTTTACAGCAGCATAATGTAGTACTGATGCCCAAGACAAATTTCCCTCAGGAGACAATAAAGTTATCTTGATCTTGAGCTTGATCTTTACAATGTTGTTTATTTCTTTATTACCACACACACATTCATAGCAGAGCTGCCCCCCCCCCCCATGTTTATACTGATGATTGATTGTAATAAATCAACAGAGAGAAGTTGTCTCCATCTGTGTTTTAACAGACACACCTGGGCCGAAGTTGGAAACCAGAATCAGCTTTAAATCCAGTTCTAATCTAGTCCTCACTAAATTTCAAATAATTTCCCTGGAGTTACCATTACAAAATTTACTCTAATTAAATTGGAACATACACAAACTTCTCACAAAATCACACATATCTTGCTACTCGGTCAGAATCTTAACAACCTGGAGTCCCAGTCTCTGTCAATATAAATAGGCTATATGTTTATGTATGTTTTAGGCCTATTGGCAGACGGCCATTTAAAATGTAGGCAATGGCATATAAAGAATAAAGAATAAAGAGTCTTTTCTCCATGTCCACTGTAGTTTCTCAGTGTGCTCTCTAGTAACATCTGTCTGGTCCAGGGAGCTTTGTCATTCATAAGGCTACTTTTACTTTTATATTTTAATTATATTGCTAAGCCTGTACAGATGGAGGATAGATGAAATGTGTCAGTAATATAGGAGATTGTTGGCTGGAAGTATGGAGATACTAAATGCATTACTTAAAAAGGAGAAAACTAAAAATATTCTATGGTCATGTAAGTATGTGTTTTCCAATAAAAATTTGACTCGAGAATAATTAATTAGTCTATAAATGATGCTCAGAGGCCCCACATGGCCCTCACCTTGTTCGCAATAGTCAGCGCAGTCGGCTGTTACCGAAAGGATGGTGGTTCAAGTCCACCCAGGGACGTTTGTTGCTTAAATAACCTGGAGTAAGCCAACTCTAGGGTTTATCATTCTGCAGGTGAATATAGAGCAGCCCAAAGATAACCCAAGTGGCCTTACCTTTATCTGAAGGTACAGTTCTGAAAACCATGTACTGTACATTTAATCTTTACGGTCATTGGTATGCAGGTCACTTGATGTAATACAAGCAAATACATAAGGCCAGACAGAGAGAAAAAGTGAGAGAAAAGAAAAAGAGACTAGCTGTCTAAAGGATAACCAGTTGAGATTGTGTGCGTCTTTGAGAACTGTAAGTCATATAACTGATGTTGTCAGTTCATTTAAACTAATGAGGAAGATTTTGACAAATCCAAATCAAGTCCAGGAACTTATTCTTTCAAACATCACACCTGAGTCTTTCAAGTCCTGACCATTCCCTGACCGGGAATCGAACCCGGGCCGCGGCGGTGAGAGCGCCGAATCCTAGCCACTAGACCATCAGGGAGTCACATCTTTCAAATTTATCTTTGTAGATGTGAGTTTTCTTTTCACTTACTGGAATGACTCATATTGTTTTAGGCGAGGAATGGTGCCTGGCTAGAGCTTCAGAAGGCAGGACATGACAGATTACACATCTGTCACATAGTCAGTTGTATTCTTAAATACCAAGTCTCTTGCTGTTCCTTGACTTGTTAGCCATTTGTTGGCTATATTGTTTTAGGCGAGGAATGGCGCCTGGCCAGAGCTTTAGAAGGCAGTGGTGCAAAATGCAAAACTGCCTGTTTCAATTTTTATTACATGGTAATATTACAATAACAGAGGTGCAGAGATTACCTGGAAATGCTTCTGGTATTTTCCAGGGAATCTCTTCACCTCTGTTATTCTAAAATTACCATGAAATACGTATTGTCCTGCACGCACGTAACGCTGTGCAATCTGACCAGCAGCTAAACACCTTCCACCATCAAGCACTGGCGACTGGGATCATTGTAACACGTTTATTTGAGTAACAAGGGTGAAACTGGGAGAAAACACAATGACCAGTTACTTAGATAGTAATGAGTCACAGATATTAAACAAAGATAATTGTAAAAACAATATAACTACACAACAGGCTAGCAAAAATGTAAGATGAAATAAAGAAACACGTAATGTATTGTTATACAGTGTACGTAGTATACCTATGTTGGGTATCTAAATAAACTAAGATATACTTACATGTGGCATTACCAAGATAAAAGTGGCAAACTAGCTTACTGAAGCATATCGTCAGTTAGGGCTGAACAATATTGTGTTTTAGCATTGACATCGCGATGTGTGCATGCGCGAAAGTCACATTGCAGGACGTTACGATGTTGACGTTAATACTTTTTTGCTGCTTGATAGAAAAGTAACCTTTCACCGTTTCTCCTTTACATGATTATTACCATCCGACCATTCCCCTTTAAGACAGGTAGCCATGTGGGCAACGTGTGGATGTGACGTTAGTCCGACGGGGTTTGGTATGGGAAGTGAGCAGAGGTGGGTAGAGTAGCCAAAAATTGTACTCAAGTAAAAGTACTGTTACTTCAGAATAATATGACTCAAGTAAAAGTAAAAGTAGTCATCCAAATAATTATTTGAGTAAGAGTAAAAAAGTGCTTGATGAAAAAACTACTCAAGTAGTGAATAATTGTTGAAGAACGTCTGATTTATTTCTTAACACAAGCATCAATCAGACCGACAAAAATACAAAATAATCCTATTTAGGCAAATTATAGTTCATCCAATCAATAAAATAAATTAAAAATAATTTATTAATTACCAAATAGTTTACTTGAGAGACTAGTCACATCAAATTAGGATGGATACTGCATGTGTAAAACATACTGTATGTAACCTAAAAGACAAACATCCACCTCTCCACAGTAAAAACTAAAACTACCGCTACGTTTCCTCAGGTTAGATGTTGAGTTTTTGAACGCTGACATGTCCGTTTGTTTTGGTAGACCCTGAACACACCGCATAACTTAGCTGCTGTTTCGCACTTTCCTAAAAGATAACCATGCTATCACTATGAGGCCGGGGGGGGGGTCCTCCTGTTTGCGTTGCTTGGCAACGTTTGATTCTGACGTCTTTGCTACGACTGTAAAGCTAACCCCTCCCGCTACTGAAACGAGTATGGTCAAGTGACTGCACAACGACGTGTGATTGGTTAAGCACAGTCACGTGGTAGACCCTTCAGCGGAGACTCTCTCTCTGTCAAAATAAAACATTGAAATGAGACGTACGCTGGGGTAAAAACAATGACGCGTAGTAACGAGTAACGAGCTCATTGTAGCCTAATGTAGCGGAGTAAGAGTACAGTTTATTTTTCCCTAATCTACTCAAGTAAAAGTAAAAGTATAGTGATTTAGAACTACTCCTAGAAGTACAATTTTTTCAAAAACTTACTCAAGTAAATGTAACGGAGTAAATGTAACTCGTTACTACCCACCTCTGGAAGTGAGGCTCAGTTAAACTGAAACACTGGCGCTGAGCTCCAGGTGCTGCAGACGCAGACGGTCCGCCGTCAGTGGGGCTCGGCCAGCGGGGAAACATCGCTAGAAAGCTCCGCTGCCGACCTCAACGGGATCTGATCTCCAGCGGGACACGGAAAGCTCCAGACCCGATAGCAGCGGCGCAACCCCCCATGAGCCCACCGCCAGTGTTGGGGGAATAGCAAGCTAGCGTTAGCGAACTAACCAACCAGCCCGCTAACAAAAAAAAAAGTAATTTAAAAGGCACGCATTATACCTACTGATGGTGGTCCGTCCGTGGCTGCAAGACCTGGAGCTCACCCCATTGTTTGAGTTTGACTGTTTAAAGTGTTGAGATAATTAAAATGTATTTATTTATAAGCGGGGTTAGTTTTCTAACGCTAGCTTGCTAATCCACCAACACTAGTGGTGAGCGGGTCTGAAGCTATCCATGTCCGTCTGCAGCTGCAGGACCTGGAGCTCACCGCCAGTGTTTCAGTTTGACTGTTAAAAAGTGTTGAGATAATTAAAAAGTATTTGTTTAGAAGCAGGCTGGCTGCTAGTTAGCCAATGCTAGCTTCCATGCTACATAAATAAGCCTGACAGAGCTGTCCCTCACAGAAAAAAAACACAGGTAAAATTAAAAAACACTACATAAACTACAGTGTTTATTTAAAAATAGGTACACCTACATGTAGGGTGACGAGATTGCAATATAAGCCTTTATATTAATATTAGCAGTGGAAGCGTGCTGGGCCCATAACCCAGAGGTTGATGGATCGAACCATCTTCTACTATTTCCTGTGCTTTGTATCTTCAGTAAGTATATATCCAGTCTGTTGATGTTTAACACAGCAACTGATGTTGCAAGTGTCTGAAGTGAAATGTCTCCACCTGCTGAAGAGTAAACTTAATGGCATGTTGAGATTATTTCACCCATAAAAAAAGAAACTACAGTGCTCATACCTTTTATTCCCGCTGTAACACACGTAAAACTGGAGTGTAATACAGTAAATATACTACACTACAAGTAATAAATACTGTAAATAGAAACTGTAAAACATGTACGTTCAAAGTGCTTGTTGTGCTGTCTACCAGTCAGATTACCACAGGAGGTAATATCTGTTGCAGCTCTTTTAAAGACTCTACCATAATACCTGCTGGAGATGCCAGGTCCTCATACATGTAAAGCAGGAGCTCTACCACTGAGCTACATCCCCTGAAGATTTTGAAATTCTTTTGACTTTTTTCTGAGATAGACTTACACTTATCTTTATTAATCCTTTTGGGATGACTCCTGCAAGGAAATTGAAATATGCGGTGGCTTGAAATCAAACCTGGGCAAAATGCTTGCAATGCTATGGTATAAATCATAGTCGAAAAGTAACAACCTGTTCCCTTTCTGCTGGACAATACAACGTTCACTGCAAATCTTGTAAGACAGATTGATAAGAAATACATTGGTGGAGACTGGTTGCTTCCAGTACCTATGAGATAAGACAATATTTTTATGAAGGCACATCTGCGATTTGGTATACTGTGACTCTCCACTCTTAAAAAACAGCGCTCGTTGTCAGCAGGATTTGAACCTGCGCAGGGAGACACCAATGGATTTCTAGTCCATCGCCTTAACCACTCAGCCACAACAAGATGACAAGTAGCTCTATACCTGTTTGCACTAATGTTCATAAACGTTTCTATTGGTTAAGACTGCAACTTAAGATGTCATTGTAATCACATTCAGATCACCTCAAATAAAGACACTGATGATCATTGTGTTCATAAGTGCTTCTCTTTGGGGTTGTCTTGGTTGTGAGTTCATCATCAGACACTAACACATGCAGAGCAAGTACATTTCACCAGTTGTCCACCGCTAGCTAAATAAATAAAAGAATGGGAGTTTTGGAATAGATATTCAGCACTAAGTGGTACTTTCTATAGCTGAATGAGCTCTATCTGGAGGAAAAAGGAGTTGCCCCAAAGAAAGTTATTGGACTCTAATTGACCACTCATAGATGTTAATGGAATACATTGGGATGATGGTTGTCTATTCATGAAGCCATTCATTACTTACAATAGTCAGTTTTTTTGTTTGTTGTTATGTCTCGGCAAGAAGTATTATACTTTTGGGTTGTTTGTCCATCTCTACATCAGAATCAGAAATTCTTTATTGATCCCTGAAGGGAAACTCTGGAAAAGACTGCTCCTTCGAGCCAGATTTGAACCAGTCTCAATGCCCAAATGTATTACAAGATTTGATGCCAAATGCCACAGCTGTAAGACATCACATTGGTTGCCTTCCAGCTATGTAATATATGCAAATGCCAGTGGTGGGATTTGAAGCCTCCAGAGAGACTGGAGCCTTAATCCAGCACCTTAGACCACTCGGCCACACTACCTGCAATTATCAACTTTCCACATCATGACAAACACAGGCACCGTAATCAACGTTATGCTTGTTAATGTTATTGGAAAACTTGATGTAATACAAGCAAATACTTAAGGCCCCACCCAACAGTTTTGTGATATGTGGCGGGCAACTGTATGTCAATGATCAAGCTTGTTGCTGTGACCAAGAAACCACCAGCAAAATGACTGATGCATCATCAGTTTAAAAATGTCTTGGATGCCAAATATTTGAATTCAAAGTCAGAATCCAATTGAGATGTAAGAACAATACAATGCACGTCCAGCTTCTACATTTCCGCATGAGTCAGCTTCCCAAATTTCTAAGGAAATATAAACAGGAAAATAGCCTGATAAGCATACATGTGCAGCTCAACCTCAAAAAGCCATAAAGCAAGTGCTTGTGGCTTAAAGATCGAGCTCCCGCTAATTAAACATCAGACAGGCGCAGTCTCTGTGGCGCAATAGGTCAGCGCAGTAGGCTATTAGCTGAAAGGATGGGGGTTCAAGTCCACCCAGGGATGTGTGTTGCTTTAATAACCTGGAGTGTGCCAACTCTGGGATTTATCCTCCAGCTGAAGACCATAGAGCAGCCCAAAGATCACCAAGGGGCCTTTAGAAACCATGTACATATAAAACTTTGCGGTCATTGGTATGCAGGTCACTTGATGTAATACAAGCAAATACATGAGGCTCCACCCAACAGTTTTGTGATATCTGGCGTGTGCAGTAACAACACATCAAGTGCATCCAGGACCTGCCTGGTGTGCAGCTTCATACAGAGATGGGTAATATCAAGAAGGGGGGTGTTGTCCTGACCAAGTATCGCTGTGCCAGAGGGTCCACGTCTCTGGAATCATTTCATTGCCACCTGAACAAGTTCCTTCTATCTAAGTAGTATGTGTTTCATGATTGTACTTTTGTTTTTGAATGGTAAATGGACAGATTTTAAAGAATAATTTTAGAACTGTGCTGGAATTTGCAATAAAAAACCTGACCTTTCCCATTTTGACAAACTGTTTTGATCACTTGAGGTATTTCAATGAAGTCTTTGGTCTTTGACAGTTACCTTGCAATTTAAAACTGTATATCCTATAATCTCTGGAACAATAGTTGGCAGTTGGAGGAGTAATGGCTCACATATTCAGCCCAGGTAAATGCTCAGCCCATATTCACACAGACCTAAACCTACTCACTTAATGCCGGTTACAATATTCTAATAATCAACAATGCCAGAGAAAAATGACAAAGAGTGATAACAGTTAACAAGCATTACGTTAGTTAAGGTCCCTGTGTGTGTTACGATATGAAGCATAGTCATGTGCTGGTAGTGTGGCCGAGTGGTTTAAGGCGCTGGATTAAGGCTCCAGTCTCTCTGGAGGTGTGGGTTCAAATCCCACCACTGCCATTTGCAAATGTTACATTGCTGGAAGGTAACCAATGTGATGACTTGGCGTTCGGATGAGGTTGTCCCTTGTGACATAGCTTAGTGAAGTACCTAGAGACCCGTTTCTGACTTGCAATGCCCTGTTTTTAATGACCACCCAATAGTAAGTGTTCAATGTGAAATACTCATTCATTAACAAAATTGTAGGTAACTGTGACGGGGCGCGTGTCAGCCGTCACGGTAGCGATACGCTACATATACCATCTCCAACAAGTGTTATTGTCCAGTCTATAAAAGAGCTGCAGAAGCTCTTATTCTGAAAGAGAAAAGTATTAAAGGGCAATCTCCTTGTGTTCATGGTGATTAATGCAAAAATCAATCTCTATGTCCAGATGTGTTGCAAGATTTGCAGGGAGCAGTACATTGCCCAGTGATAGTGGTGAGCATAGCTACCTTCCAAGCAGTTGACCGGTGTTGGCTTCTCAGCAATCGCAGTAGCTGTCTTTTAGTGATGTTACTTTTTAACTTTGATTTATACCATAGCAGTGCAAGCATTTTGCCATGGTTTGATTTCCAGCCACTAACAGGTTTTGAAGCCATATACAACATTATCATTACATATTCCACCCAGGTTTCTTCTCTTATTCAGTGATCTCACCAAAAAATCAAAAGAATCTGAAAATCTTCAGGGGCTGGAGCTCAGTGATAGACCCCATTTTGAGTCGCAATGCCCAGATGTATTACAAGATTTTCAGTGAACATTGCTTTATCAGGTGATGGTGGTATAGTGGTGAGCTGATAAATTATTAGAGACTAATAGTCTTTAGTAGACCTTGCAGCTATTTTTAATGTGAGCTTCCTGATTACTCACACATTGATTATTCACATGTAACACTTGTGATTGGCTGGTGTTTTAAAAACAGGGCAATCGGAGTACAGATACAGTGAGCGATGGTGGTATAGTGGTGAGCATAGCTGCCTTCCAAGCAGTTGATATGGCTTTGATTCCCAGCCAGTAACTTTCTTTGAGTGACGTTACTTGCTTTATTTGTCAAAAAGTAACCAGAAAGGTTACTCTCGCAACCCGGGTTTGATAAAAAATTAGATCTCGGTTATATCGCACAAATAAGGGAGCATAACAATCAATCAAGCTGCCTCCATGAAGATCCACAGACATAGACACCACCCGCAATTAAGCCTGTCTCCTCAGCTTCTAGGCACCTCTGCATCACCTCCTCTTCAGCTGGAGAGTTTGCACCTGCGTTTGTGAGATCACAGTTTTATGCCAAGAATGGTCTGGTCTCTCCCTCTTCCCCAGATCACATTCTCTCTGTGTTCCATTCCACATGCACTGAAATCCTAGACTCCATTGCCCCTTTTCAGATTAAAGCTGTTAAACCTAAGGCGGACCCCTGGCTAAATGACACCACAAGGGCCCTTAAACAACACTGCAGACAAGCTGAACAAAGATGGAAAGACAATCTACATGTGTCACTGGGTGTATTAAGGGACAGTCTATCACATACCAGAATGCTGTGAAGGTGGTGAAGATGCAGCATCTCTCTTCTGTCATAGCTAGCAATCGCCACAAACCTAGATTGTTATGTAATACTATTAACTCTGTCATAAATTCATGCACCTCTGCTCCAACAGATGTGTCAATTAGAACGTGTGAGAAATTTCTCGTTTATTTTATTGACAAAGTAGCATCTATCAGGAAAATAACCTAGTGCTAATTTTAAGGTCTTTTTATCTGCTTCTCCTACACACTCAGCTGTGTTTGAGGAATTTAAGCCTGTGTTGAGGTTGTACAACACATGAAACCTGCCAACTGTCCCTTAGACATTGTCCCAGCCAGAATGGTGAAGGAGGTTTTTAATAGCACCATTGGGGCGAGTCTTCTTACTCTTTTTAAGTAAATTGCTAAGCCTGTACTTTGTTACTTTTACTTGAGTAAAGAAGTTAAATCAGTACTTCTACTTTTACCAGAGTATTTGTTAACACAATTATCTGTACTTCTACTTGAGTATGGCCAGTGAGTACTTTTGCCATCTCTGACGGTCATTGGTATGCAGGTCACTTGATGTAATACAAGCAAATACATAAGGCCCCACCCAACAGTTTTGTGATACATGGCGTGTAACTGTATGATCAAGCTTGTTGCTGTGACCAAGAAACCACCAGCAAAATGACTGATACATCATCAGTTCTGGAATTTTCTTGGATGCCAAATATTTGAATTCAAAGTCAGAATCCAATTGACATCTAAGAACAGTACAATGCACGTCCAGCTTCTACATTTCCGCATGAGTCAGCTTCCCCAATTTCTGAGCAACAGGAAAATAGCCTGATAAGCATACATGTGCAGCACGACCTCAAAAAGCCATAAAGCAAATGCTTGTGGCTTAAAGATCGAGCTCCCGCTCATAAAATGTCAGACAAGCGCAGTTTCTGTGGCGCAATAGGTCAGCGCAGTCGGCTGTTAACCGAAAGGATGGTGGTTCAAGTCCACCCAAGGGTGTTTATAGCTAACCAAGAAGCCAAAGAGGGAAAGGACTGCTGGACCAGTTATTGTTTTTAGGGAGCAGATTTACAGCTATACACTTTGTGGCTCACACAGTGGCTAACCTTTGTTGCCATCAAAGATGCTATTTGGACCTCCAGAAACTTGCTGGTAAGAAAGCACATGCAGATCCCCCTGTGGCTGTGATCAGGATGGCTGCAGTATCTAAGTAGTATGTGTTTTACGATTGTACTTTTGTTTTTGAATGGTACATGAACATATTTTAAAGAGTGGTTTTATATGCTGCGAATTTTGGCAAACTGTTTTGATCACTTGAGGTATTTCCGTGTAGTCTTTGGTCTTTGACAGTTACCTTGCAATCTAAAACTGTATATCCTATTGTCTCTAGAACAATAGTTGGCAGTTGGAGGAGTAATGGCTCTTTACAGTGAATATGCAAAAGAAGATGTTCACAAATTCAGCCCAGGTAAATGCTCAGCCCATATTCACACAGACCTAAACCTACTCACTTAATGCTGGTTACAATATTCTAATAATCAACAATGCCAGAGAAAAATGACAAAGTGTGATAATTTTTTTAATAAAGTATTAGCAGTTTTAATAAAGTATTGGCTTTTTACTTGCAAAGGCTTTTTTTCCATAACATTAACAAGCATACCGTTAGTTACGGTCCCTGCTTCTGTCACGATGTGGAGAGTTGATAGTTGCAGGTATTGTGGCCGAGTGGTCTAAGGCGCTGGATTTAGGCTCCAGTCTCTCTGGAGGCGTGGGTTAAAATCCCACCACTGCCATATTCCAGCTATATTACATAGCTGGAAGCCAACCAATGTGGTCTCTTACACCTGTGTCATTTGGCCTGAACTTGGTGAAGTAACTAGAATCATCCATCAATAACTTTGCTGAGATTGTTCCTTGTTAACCTGAGGTTCAACGATTGGTGAAACCTTCCTTTCCAGCACTTTGGAGTAGAAAATCCACAAGTAATTGTGATAATTAATCGTGATCTCCATATTGATCAAAGTATTTGTCGTTATCATTTTGGCCATAATCATGCAGCTCAAAGACATTTTATCAAACCAGGTTGGCAAGTAACCTTTCTGCTGACTTCTTGTAAAAAAAAAATTGCAATTAACACAACTCAATGAAAGCTACTGTGATGGCTGGAATCGAACCCAGGTCAACTGCTTGGAAGGCAGCTATGCTCACCACTATACCACCATCTCTGAGCAATGCAGTGTTCACTTCAAATCTTGTAATACATCTGGGCATTGAGACTGAGCTACAGCCCCTGATTATTCAGAAATCACAAGAATGGGCATGTGCATTAGAGTGCGGATCGGGCCGGATTTTTCTGTCCAAGCCCGGCCCGCGTCCGACAGAGCAGTAACCGAACCCGACCCGAGCCCGACAGGCATTAAGATATTTATGTCCGAGCCCGACCCGAGCCCGACACAGTTAAAATCCTTCGATAGCTCAGTTGGTAGAGCGGAGGACTGTAGAGGCATAAAACTGAAATCCTTAGGTCACTGGTTCAATTCTGGCTCGAAGGAGAAGTTTCTTTTCCAGAGTTTCCCTTCAGGGATCAATCAAGAATTTCTGATTGTGATGTAGAGCTGGACGGACGACCCAAAAGCATAATACTTCTTGCCAAGACATAACATGAAACAAAAAAAAGAGGTTGTCTAGATATGAGCGCAGAAATCCTTTTACGACAGGCTTTACGTGATAATCATGAAACCTTCGTGTGAGACACTCTTTTCCATCATATTCAATAAATAAACCAGATTATTCAATCCATTCCTCTACTTCTATGCAAAGTAGTCTCATCCAGGACCTATCGCACCCTAAGCGATAATCACAAACCTAGACCAATGAACAAGGAGAGTCATGTCCTGCTCATTGTTCCTCATATCTTTTCCCAGTTTTTTTCTATTGCGTGCTGTTGAAGCAGGATATGAAAATTGCCAACATGCTGTACTACAATTGTGCTGGCTACTAATCTGGGTTAATTTAACAATAAACTGGATTTAAAAGTACAGATTAGGGTTTGAACAGCTCCTGCCTTCAGGGCTCGTCCAGCAGTTGAACCCAGGATCTCTCACACCCAAACCAAGAAACATACTGCTAGACCAACTAACCACAAAAAATATCATGTTAGCAATTTTCCATCAAGTAAATGTGATCAGTCAGTGACTAGAAAGGCAATTGTTAAGTAGTTTGTTTGGCATGTGGTGTTTTTATTGCTCCACTGCCAGATTGAGCTTTCTGATTTATTGGCCGAAAGACCACTTTTGAAGCAAAACATTTTACCAACATTAAACTTGATTTTTTCGGTCAAAGGTGACAGCAGATAAGCCTAGTTTCCACCATCTATTGGACGACAAACTACTTTTGCCAAAATTGGAAATTAAATATTGCTAAAAAGGAAATGCAGCTTGGATTTGTCACTGACTTGAAAGGCTATGGTCAGGTAGATTGTCGTGGGGTCTTTTCATGGCTCCACTGCCCGATTCAGCTTTCCGATATTATTTGACAACAGGAAACATTTGATACAAAATATTTTTACCAAAACACAGACTTGATTTTGTCAGTAAAAAGTGATGGTAAAATTGGGGGAAGGGGGAATTTTCAAGCCCCACCTGCCCCCAACACCCCAACACACTGTTAATGAAATACGCAACAAGCTTAAAATGCTTCCCCTGTTTAGTTCTGACTCTGGGGACAGAAAGTAGACCTTTCCAGATGACCTGAGAGGTCTGGGTGGGTCATAGTGTAGTAGCAGATCAGAAATGTATTTTGGACCTAAACCGTTACGGTTTATTAACTAGCAAAAGTACTTTGAAATCAATTCTTTGAGGTGCAGGAAGCCAGTGTAAAGACTTCAGAACTGGAGTGATGTGATCCAGTCTCTTGGTCTTAGTGAGGACTCGAGCAGCAGCGTTCTGAATCAGCTGCAGCTGTCTGACTGATATCTTAGGGAGACCTGTAAAGACCCCCGTTACAGTAGTCAAGTCTACTGAAGATGAAAGCATGGACCAGTTTTTCCAAATCCTGTTGACATATAAGTCCTTTTACCCTTGATATATTCTTATGGTAATAATAGGCTGACTTTGTAATTGTCTTAATGTGGCTGTTAAAATTCAGGTCTGAGTCCATGACTACACCAAGATTTCTGGCTTTGTCTGTTGTTTTTAACATTGTTGTTTGAAGCTGAGCGCAGACTTTTAATCGTTCCTCTTTTGCTCCAAAAACAACCACCTCAGTTTTTCCTTCATTTAATTTCAGAAAGTTCTGGCACATCCAGCCGTTAATTTGTTCAATGCACTTAATCAATTGTTGTATTGGACTATAGTCCCCTGGCGATAAGGTTATGTAAGTTTGTGTTTCGTCCGCAAAACTATGGTAACTTATTTGGTTGTTTTCTATAATCTGAGTCAGTGGAAGCATGTTAAGAACCAGTATTAATGCAAAGAAAGGACTGGAGCATTTATTGTAGAGAATAAGTAGGCTGACATATGGGGCAAAAGGTGAGAGCTTGCAGAACAAAAAAGCTGGGGCACCCAAATAGCTCATTCGGTAGAGCGGGTGCCCATATATAGAGGTTTACTCCTCGACGCAGCCGGCCGGGATTCGAATCCAGCCTGAGTCCCTTTGCTGCATGTCACTCTCCCTCTCTCTCCCCTTTCATATCTTCAACTGACCTCTCAATTAAAGGCCTAAAATAATCTTTAAAAAAAAAAAAAATCTGAATTTATATTATAATTATAGCCAATAGAGAGAGATCCACCCATTACCTTAATTTATATGCGTTGTACTTTTCCCTTGCCGGGTGAGTTAGGGAAGCTGTTACAGCATAGTGGAGTTTTCTGTCCACCTCCACACGCGTAGTCTTCTCTTCAAGTAGACTTACTGCCTCCTGGTCTTGTCTTGACCTGGTTACCACTTTCTCATTTTTGTGTGGCAGCACATCCAGCTGCAAGAGATTCTCAACAATCTGGAAGAGCTCCATGTTGGAAGGAACAGTGGACGTCAGAAGGTACTGTTGCGGCCGTAGCTGTTGCTCCACGATCCGTGCTGGGCTCTGAAACGTTCCCCCCCAGTCTGGTTCAAATGGTGAGTGTTCCATCTATTGGACCGAGCTTCACTGGCTCTATGGGGGTGAGATGTGGATGATCAGCACCAATGGGAAGGAGTGGGCTGGCGTTCTCAAACTGCTGAAGGGAGAGACCTGCCAGGTACTTATAGCTCTTCTGCAGACTGACTGGATAGGATTGATCCGCCAAGCCTAGGCAACTTAACCCGTTACTCCCAATACTGCCAGTCAGTATACTGTATGTTTAGCTTATACAAGGTAAAAGACAAATTAAGACTTAACAGTGATGCTACTTGTGGAGGTGATGTGGCTTAGTTGGTTAAAGTGCCTGTCTAGTAAACAGGAGATCCTGGGTTCAAATCCCAGCAGCACCTTGTTGTTGGAGAGATTATCTGTTTTGGCGTGTCATCATCAACCCAATCCCTGTGAAAGTACCCTGGTAGCAAATAAAAATTGCATGTTACATTTCCTCAGAAACACTAATAACATGCCCAAAAGGTGTTCTATTTGCCTGATAACTAATGAAATTAATTAATAAATGCGCTACTTTGGCTCCACTACAGTTCTGTGTCAGTCAACTGCTCCATTTCACTCACCACTGTGTCAGACTTAATGCCCCGCCCACAACAACATCTGATTAGCAGGCAACTTAAAAACAAGTACAGGTAATCTCTGCAACAACAAGGTGTTGCTGGGATTTGAACCCAGGCACTTCTGCTGACTAGACAGGCACTTTAACCAACTAAGCCACAGCACCTCTGGGGATGAACACGGATGCATGGCCATTATGGAGGTACTTGGTGTAAACAACTGAGGTGGTTGGGTCATCTGGTAAGGATGCCTCCTGGGGTTCTCCGTAGAGAACTGGTCCAGGCACGTCCAGCTGGGAGGAGGCCTCGGGGAAGACCCAGGACTAGGTGGAGAAAGTACATCTCCAACCTGGCCTGGGAACGCCTCGGGATCCCCCAGTCGGAGCTGGTTTATGTGGCTCGGCAAAGGGCAGTTTGAGGTCCCCTGCTGGAGCTGCTGGACAAAGATGGATGGAAGGAGAGAACCTTTTCACTAGCTCATTGTATTCTTGCAAGACGGACTTAGTTGCAGGAGGCGCTGTAGCTTAGTGGTTAAAGCGCCTGTCTTGTAAACAGGAGATCCTGGGTCCAAATCCCAGCAGTGCCTGGTTATCACTGTATGAAGTGTTACCACATGGTTGCTGATACTTAACATGTGCAACCCAGTTATTGCCTGATTTTTTAGATCACTAAAGTGACATGTGATGTTGTTTTGTACCATAACATTACATGTGTCCATGTAAAGCGAATAAAAGCCTTTTGTTGGAGGTGTTTTTGCAACTTTAGTGTGAAGATTATAAAGTTTTTATTATCATGAATTTCAGTCTTACCTTGGAAGCTTAGGGCTCCTGCACACTGCCTGCATGGCGTGAGCGTGTCAGCTGAGGTTAGAATGCCTACCGTATTGGTCAATACTGTTAACATGGGAGAAATAAAAACAGACACGCCACACAGCAAACACTATGTTGACTGTTGAGGAGGACTAAATTAGGACTGTGTTTTAAGCTTTCCATGAGAAATGGCATGATAACAGCTGTTTTCAGTGTTGATGGAACATGGCCTGACCGGAGGGAGTGGTAATGACCTTTGTGATGAGGGGACTTATGGCATGGAGGTTGGATTGTTCTCGGTAGGCCTGCCTATGAATAGTAAGTCCTGAGGCGTCGCTCAAGGACACGTTCAGCTGTTTCATTTGCCGGAGTTCGTAAGGGTCCCCTACTGGAGCTGCTGGACAAAGATGGATGGATGGAAGCAACCCTGTTCATTAGCTCATTGTATTCTTGCAAGACAGGCTTATCTGTAGAAGGCGCTGTAGCTTAGTGGTTAAAGCGCGTGTCTTGTAAACAGGAGATCCTGGATCCAAATCCCAGCAGTGCCTAGTTATCACTTAATGAAGATCCTGGGTCCAAATCCCAGAAGTGTCTCATTATCAGTTAATATTTATGTTATCTGCACTACAAAGTGTATATATTTGTTATTTATTTTTGCTAAAGTGCTTAACAACCATAATTTAATTTTGCCCAGTTGTGGCCTGTTGATGGGCAATAAATATCTAAAGGGAAATAGATTGGACCCATTTTTTAATGCTTTTAATCCTTGTTTTGTTGGGGCTGAACATGGCCCAGGTGTACACCAGTACCCTGTGACATCATTGTTGGGTGAGGTTTCAGGCGTGTGATGCTGACTGAGGTCAGAGGTGAAATAAACATGAACTTTACCGGCCAAGGCACTTTGGGCGCTGACTGTGTGATTTTAACGTCTTCGATGCTTCTGGAATGAAAATTAATAAATTAATTATTTGATATTATTGACTATATCGGATATGCAACTGAAGGAAGAATCACCTTCCACCGCTTTATTACCTCCTCAGTTGAGGTCAACCGCCAATAAACTGTAATTTCTCAAAATATCATCCTTCCCTATATGCCTTTGCATCTTGGATATTTTTCTGTTGTTTAAACATGGCTACATTCACATAAAGTATCCAAAGTGCACAATACTCCACTGTACTCTGTTCAGTTGTTTACTGAAACGTGTTCATCCCCAGAGGTGCTGTGGCTTAGTTGGTTAAAGTTCACTCTGTGGTGAGTGAAATGGAGCAGTTGACTGACACAGAACTGTAGTGGAGCCAAAGTAGTGCATTTATTAATTAATTTCATTAGTTATCAGGCAAATAGAACACCTTGTGGGCATGTTATTGGTGTTTCTGTGTAAATGTAACATGCCATTTTCATTTGCTACCAGGGTATCTTAACGGGAGTTGGGTTGACATGATGATGACACGCAAACAGAGGTAGTCTCTGCACCAAATAAATTAAGACTTAACACGGTTGGTACTCGTGGAGGTGCTGTGGCTTAGTTGGTTAAAGTGCCTGTCTAGTAAACAGGAGATCCTGGGTTCAAATCCCAGCAGCACCTTGTTGTTGCAGAGATTACCTCTGTTGGTATGTCATCATCTCCTCAGGAGATAAACTTGGATTAGCAGCTACGAGGAACTTGGTGTAAGCAACTGAACAGAGTGCAGTATTGTACTCTTTTGATACTTTATGTGAATGTAGCCATATCTAAACAACAGAAAAGCATCCAAAATGCAAAGGCATAAAGATTCTTCCTTCAGTTGCATATCCCAATATAGTCAACTAATATCAAATAATAAATGTATTAATTTTTATTACAGCAGCATCGAAGATGTTAAAATCACACAGTCAGCGCCCAAAGTGCCTTGGCCTGTAAAGTTCATGTTCATTTCACCTCTGACCTCAGTCAGCATCACATGCACCTGAAACCCCACCCAACAGTGATGTCACAGGGTCCTGGTGTACACCTGGGCCACGTTCAGCCCCAACAACAAGGTTTAAAAGCATTAAAAATGGGTCCAATCCATTCACTTTAGATATTATTGCCCTCAACACGCCACAATTGGGCAAAATTATATAATGCTTGTTAAGCACTATAGCAAAAACAAATAACAAATATATACACTCTTTGTAGTGCAGATCACATAAACATTAACTGATAATGAGGCACTGCTGGGATTTGGACCCAGGATCTCCTGTTTACAAGACAGGTGCTTTAACCACTAAGCTACAGCACCTCCTACAGGATTGCCTGTCATGCAAGATTACAATGAGCTAGTGACCAGGGTTCCAACCATCCATCCATCTTTGTCCAGCAGCTCCAGAGAGAGCTATAGAGAGAGAGTCTTCCGCTGAAGGCTCTACCACATGACTGTGTTTCACCAATCAAACGTCGTTGTGCAGTCACGTGACCATACTCGATCTCAGCATACTCAATCTTTACTTTATTCAAGAAACTCATGCTTCAGAAGCAGACGCGTCATTTTGGAGGAGTCAATGGGGAAGAGATGAGTAGTTTTAGGTAATAGGTCAGCAGGGGTCGCTATACTGCAGGGAAAGTTCAAGGAACCATCCTCTGCTATAGGATTTAATAGAGAATAGTTTTGATCCATTGACCTCTGGGTTATGGGCCCAGCACGCTTCCGCTGTGCTATTCTGCTCTGCTGTTTGCACTTAGGGGTAACATGTAACATGTAAAGCAGGAGCTCTACCACTGAGCTACATACCCTGAAGATTTTCAGATTTGTTGACTTTTTTCTGAGACAGACTCAGACTTATCTTTATAATCCTTTGGGATGACTTACCGCAAAGAAATTGAAATACTACAGAATAAAAGAAGAAAACTGGGTAAAACATGTAATGTTAATGTTGTACAGTATGTTGTATATGGTTTCAAAACATGGCGGTGGCTGAAAGTGAGCCTTGGCAAAATGCTTGCACTGCTATGGTGTAAATCTAGTCGAAAAGTAACACATCTGTTGCCCTTCTGCTGGACAATACAACACTCACTGCAAATCTTGTAACACATCTGGGCATTGAGAAATGCACTGGTGGAGACGGGTGGCTTCCAGTACCTATGAGATAATACAATATTGTTTATGAAGCCACAAACTATGTAGGGTGTTGTTTTAATGCCCCGGATCCCTAACAGGGGGTATATCTCCTTCAATGTTGAGTTAGTTTTCTGATCGGTTAAGATTTCTATGGGGACCCCTACCCGGGAAAAATGTTGAAGTAAACTATTGGCCACTTGTCTAGCCTTGGTGTTTCTGAGGGAGAAAGCCTCTGGGTAACGTGTTGCATAATCACAAATCATTACGATGTAGTGGTGACTGCCCTACTCCTACTGTTAAGGAGTTTAGATCGGTGGTTAGAGTCACCTGCTGCCTCCATGTCCCTGCTCGACACCCTCTGCTACAATTCTCCATGTCTCTTCTCTCTCTGTCTGTCTCTTTCTCTCACCCCCAAACCAGTTGAGGTAGACGCCTCCCCACCCTCTTAAAGAATGCAAGAATGCCTTTCCTTGTCTCAATCTCAGAAAAAACCACAGAATCACAACTTCCATTCATGTGCTTGTGCCAGTATTCAACCACCTGAAAGTCACTGTATTTCCAGTATCAGTTGTGTTTTTTTGTTTTTGAAACACCTGCCCGTGTGAGGGTTGAACTCACGACCTTCAGATTATGAGACTGACGCGCTGCCTACTGCGCCAACGAGGCTACGAAAGCACTCTCGATGGTGGGAAAATTTCGTAAAATTTGGTCTTCAATCTTAATAAAAACAACGTATGTGGAGACCTATGTACTCCACATACTTTGCCAAACTTTGCGTAGGAATCGGCGTACGCCCGTCCTACGCCGGTTTTAGGTCGTATGCACGTTTCAGAAATGAGGGCCAATGTGACCACAATAAAGAGTTCTTGAAGAAAGATTTGTACTTTAAAGTTCTAGTTTTTTTCCAACTCTTCTGGTAACACTTGGTACTATTCATAACTTTTGTCTGTAGTTCTCTATTCTTTCAGGGCTTAACTCTATCTCCCCCGCCTTTTTTTGTTTCTTGTTATGTCTTGGCAAGAAGTATTATGCTTTGTGTCGTCTGTCCATCCGTCAGGCCAAAGAAACAGATACCAGCATGTAACTTTGCAAATCAGTGGCTCACCTGGCCGCCATCAAAGATGCCATTTGGACTTCCAGAAACTTTCTGGTAAGAAAGCACATGCAGATCCCATTCCCTCAAAACGTGAATCACAGATTTTCCAGCACCTGGACTTGATCAGACTGGGAATATGCCAAAGAGATGTTCACAAGTTCAGCCGAGGTAAATACTCGGCCCACATTCACACAGACCTAAAACTACTCATTTAATGCTGGTTACCATTTTCTAAAATAAACAATGTCAGAGCAAAATTGCAAAGAGTGAAGGGTGTTGATAAAAAATTTTAATAAGGGATTGGCTCATTATTGCCAACCTGATATCATGAAGACAGAGACAGATCCTTTTATTCTCCTTATTTCTTGTTGGAGAACGGAAGAACTCAGTTTTGTTTTTATTTTTCTGTTTGCATCTGTTTTCAAACCCGAGTGCCTTATTTAGGTTTTGTTGCAGGAATATTTTACTTTGAAAGAGTGTAAAACAACTTCCTAATAAAACAGGTTGAACTATCTGAGGTTTATTCATAAAGTGTGTGTGCGTGTGAGTGTGCTTGTTTGTGTGCGTGTGCTGTGTGGTGTGTGTGTGTCAAAAAAAACAATGATTCAGTTTGAAATATATTTTCATCCACAAATTAATTAAATTCAAAGCCTCGTAGTAAACTCATAGTATAGTACGTCAAAATATTCATAAAAAGTCATAGTATAGTATGTCGAAAATTCATAAAAGTCATAGTATAGTATGACAAATATTCAAAAAAAGTCATAGTATAAAATGTCAAAAATTCATATAAGTCCTAGTATAGTATGACAAAATATCATAAAATGTAATAAAATCAGAGTATAGTATGTAAAAAATTCATAAAAGTGTAGTATAACATGTAGAAAATTCATAAACGTCATAGTTTGGTATGACAAAAATTCATAAAATGTAATTAAAAGTCAGTTTAGTATAACAAAAAAATCATAAAAAGTCATAGTATACTATGTCAAAATATTTGTAAAAAGTCGTAGTTTAGTATGACAAAAAAATCATGAAAGTCATAGTATAGTATCTCAAAAAAGTCATAAAAGTCATAGGACGAAAACATAAAAAGTCATATAAATATGTCGAAATATTCCTAAAAGTCGTAGTGTAGTATGTCGTAACAAGTCCCATTTATGTTCTTGTTGTAAAACAAGAAGAATCTAAAGTCCTCTGGAGAATGCGGGCATTGATCCGCTACCTCTGGCATGCTAAGCAAGCGCTCTACCATTTGAGCTAATTCCCCCTTTTCAAAAAGAGTCATATTATGTTGAAAAAAAATCATAAAAGTCATAGTTAGTATGACAAAAAAATCATAAAAGTCATAGTATAATATGACAATATTCAAAAAAAAAAAAAGCATAGTCATATGACTAATATTCAAAAAAAGTCAGAGAAGTATGTCAAAAATTCATAAAAAGTTGTAGTATAACATGTCAAAAATTCATAAAGTCATAGTTTAGTATGACAAAAATTCATAAAATGTCTAAAAAGTCATAGTTTAGTATAACAAAAAAATCATAAAAAGTCATAGTATAGTATGACGGAAAAATCATGAAAGTCATAGTTTAGTATCTCAAAAAGTCATAAAAGTCATAGGATAGATAGTCGACAAAAACATAAAAAGTCGTAGTGTAGTATGTTGTAAACAGTCAAGATTTATAGTTCTTGTTGTAAAACAAGAAGAATCTAAAGTCCTCTGGAGAATGCGGGCATTGATCCCGCTACCGCTCGCATGCTAAGAAGCGCTCTACCATTTGAGCTAATTCCCCCTTTTCGAAAAGAGTCATGGTATGTTGAAAAAAATCATAAAAGTCATAGTGTTTATGTCAAAAAATTCATAAAGTCATAGTATAGTATGACAAAAATTCATTAAATGTCATAAAAAGTCATAGTATAGTATGTCGAAAAATTCATAAAAAGTCATACTATAGTATGTCAAAATATTTATAAAAAGTCATACTATAGTATGTCAAAACAATCATGAAAGTCATAGTATAATATGTCAAAATATTCATAAAATGTCATAAAAAGTCATAGTATAGTATGTATAAATATTCCTAAAAAGTCGTAGTGTAGTATGTCGTAAAGTAAAGTATGCTAAAGTATGTCAAAAAAAACATAAAAAGTCTATGTGTTGTACAAATATTTATAAAAAATTCATAGTATAGTTGTCAAAAAATTCATAAAAAGTCACAAAAAGTCATAGTATAATATGTCGAAATAGTCCTAAAAGTTGTAGTATAGTATGTCGTAACAAGTCCAGATTTATGTTCGTGTTGCAAAACAAGAAGAATCTAAAGTCCTCTGGAGAATGCGGGTGGTGATCCTGCTATCTCTTGCATGTAAGCAAGCGCTCTACCATTTGAGCTAATTCCCCTTTAAAGAAAAAGGGAATACATACTATTTACAATTCTTCAAATAAGGCCCAAATACATCCCAAATCTCAAACCAGTGGGTCCATGTTCCTCTATAAAACGGTAGATATCGATTTTATTCCACCTATAGCATCTTAATCGCATACTAGACTAGTGTGACCATAGTGTGACTAGGAAGATTGACCTCTTTAGGACTCCATACTCTTTGTGTGACGTTGTCTCCCATATATGGGCATATTACTTCCTTTTCTTCCGTAAACAGAGGGCAGAAAACGGAGCCCGGAGTAGTGGCATAAATAAGCAAAAACCGCGAAGAATTATGGACATAAAGTGGTTTGGATTTAATGCTCAACAACCCCGAAAAAAAGGCAGGAAGTTCCAGGCTGGATAGAAAATCACTGTAGAGGCTAGAAAGACCCGAAAGGACCTCCATAAACGCTAACTCGTAGCTTTTAGCTGCAACTTTTGGTGAGTTTCTAGCTTTTATGATTATAAATGATTAAAAATGAATCATCAGGGTGCTGTTTTTGCTCGTGGGCGAGTCTCTCGGGTTCAGAGGGTTAAGAGGGTTGGCAATTTAGACTGTAAACAGTATGTTGGTCACATGGTCGTTAAATGTAATAGGAAGGAGCTCAAAAATTGACAGTATTGACTGGAAGTGATAAGCTTTGAGTTACATGGGGGATACACACTTTGCATTCAGTCTCGTAATCACCATAAAAATTAGGTATCACTGAAAATGTGCTCTCATCGAATGATGGGCCAGTGTATTGCATCAGAATTGCTGGTTGAATGGTCTATTAGCTTTGAAACCCCCCTTTCCCCACAGCGTTGAATTTTCAGATATGGGTGGGTAGGTGGGCAGTGTGTCCAACCCTTTATGGTGAAAAAAACCCACTAAGAAGTGTCTTGGATGAGACAAAACCTCTGCGGAGGACATTTTACCCAAGTCCAGTTGCCTCGGCTAGTTGTGCACTTTTGGGGTAATAGCATGGATCAGGAAACCAAAACGGACACATCTGGACTCAATGTGGACATTGTACGGCCAATATTCGACACGTTTAGACCACAAAGACAGTTATCAGTTTATTTCCCATCCGGCAGGTATATTGTGGATCAGTTGGACATTTTGAAGATAATTGCACAATGTTGACCCAATTGTCAGTCTATTTCCATCTTGCAGGGACATTTCTGGATTCAGGTGGACATTGTGGACAGAAACATTGGGGATCTTGATTCCCACCATAGGATTTGGTGCTGTTTGCACATTCCCTTCACATCCCGTGCAATTTATTGCCAATGTCAAGACATTGCCACACTGGTGACTTTCATGTCCATGTTCCATGTCTGGATATATTTGGGCTGACAGTTGAGAAACCGCCCTTGTTAACTATGACATGGATGACTGAGAACCTACTATATCATGACTGTTTCATTCACTATATTATAATTTTTGAGACAGGTCCTACTGAACATTTGTTGGATCAGTCAGGATGGCCGAGCGGTCCAAGGCGCTGCGTTCAGGTTGCAGTCTCCACTGGGCGTGGGGTTCAAATCCCACTTCTGACAAACTAGTGTTTCATCTGGAACTAATGTCTGAGTTGATATTTTTTTTACACAGAAAGGTT
>NW_022602662.1:0-40078 GCF_008692095.1 Etheostoma spectabile | reverse complement strand
ACAATATCTGACCTGGTACAGGACTCAAACAGATTACTGGTTGACCTGGGTGTTACACATGTGAAACCTTTTGCTGTATATTTTTTGGAACTTGATGCTTATGGTATCAATGCTTTCCCTTTAGTAGCTGTGTGTTTTTAGTATACGAGTCCAGGTTAGCTTAGCCGTGTAACACCCATTCTACACATCCGAGCAGTTCTTCATGCAGACTGGGATTGTTATTGAAATAGGAAAACTATTCACCTGTTAAAGTGTACTCTCTTTTGCAAAAGGAAAATAAAGACTTGTGTCGCCAGTGATAAGAGGAAAAACAATGGGGTGCACTTTAATCTCTCTCTCCAGAGCACAGATCTTCTCTTAAGCCCCCTGTGTCGTTCTTTCTGCCTGTAAATGTCCAATATGCTCCTGCAGTTCCACCTTCACCCGGCTTACTTCAGCCACCTTCTCCTGGTCCTTAGAGGACAGTTCCTGCAACAACACACCACCAGTTAAACACCCACATCAGTTCACCGACAACAAAAAACAACACAATTCAAGACAGGATAGAAGTGAGATGTCTCACTCTGTAGCTAAAACAGAGACCTAAACACACAGGGTGAAAACAGGATCTAGCAATGTGCAGTACAACAAAAATATGGTGTTTTTTTAAAAGGAAACCATGTAAACCTATTCTGGTACAACCTCAAAATACAATTATGAACCTGAAAATGAGCAGAATATGGACGCTTTAAAGCTCTGTAAAGTCGGGAACTCTCTGTAGGTCATCACCACAAGACACCTTTTCTTTTTTTTGTCATTTGTTTTCACAGTTTCATTTGATAACAATAATAAGAATTTATACTTTATTAATCCCCCAAGGGAAATTACAATGTTTTTACCTGTTGTTATTATTATACACATTACACGTGATACATTATTATAAAAATATTGATTATAGCTGCTTAATCTTCTAAAATATTTTATCTATACAACGGGTTGCGTAGGGTAATGTAAATGTAACGTAATATCGGCCAATTTTTTTTAACTCTTAAAACATCCATATGTTTGGGTCTATAATGGACATTTGAACCATGACACAGGGTCAATGGAGCTATAGTGTAACCAGTAGTCTCTCATCGCAAGATCCTCCTCCACAGCGCTGCGGAGGAGGGTCTGGCTACTCCACAGAGCATTCTGGGATGGGAGAATAATGTGCTCGGTTTATTGGTATTTCTTTAAACCAATCCCAATCATCTTGGGCGAGGCTCAGCGTTGGGTGCAGTAACGGCGGATCTGCAAAACAGCCTCAAGAAGGAACTTGTTTTGGTGGAACTTTTACGTTCAGAAGTAGTTTAGTGTGCAACAGAAAAACTCCGATTGGACAGATATAGCGTTTTTCAACCGCATGGTATCTACTCAACTTGCCTCAACGCTACTTGACTTTTTTGGTTTTCCATTATGAAAAAAGTCCCGGTACCTGCTAACAGGTACTTTTGTAGTACCACCTCAGTCGAGGTTCCAAGCGAGCTGAGGCAATACCAAAAGGTGACGTGAAAAACTGCAGACTGCTGACTGATAGGAGAGAATTGTCTCAAATCACTGCGTCACCATTGCTAGCGACAGACGAAGGCGGGGGGGTGTCCTGAACAACCCGCAGTGTTTACCGGTAAATAGCTTATACAGCGAGTTTGAACGGCAACACAAAGAAAGTGGCTAGTGAGGGACATCAGGCGCAAAAAAGGGAAATCGGCGGAAACTGTGGCGGCACCGGAGCAATCCCCTCAATGACACGTCTTCTGTTAACCAGGACACGACACAGCCACACTGAGAAGGACAGGAGGACATCCTGACTGCTGGAGCTCCTCCGTCCTGCGCCGCATTGCGCTTATCTCGCTGCCCTGCTGGCTGTTCTTGGCCTGCAGCTCAGAGATGGTCTGTTTCTGCTGAGAGCAGTGGAGCGGGACCTCCTGTAGGTTGGAGCGCACCGAGCGGAGCTTGTCCCCCAGGCAGACACGTGCTCTGCTGCTCAGAGGAAATAAAGCAGGAAGTCAGAACAATGGAGAAAACCGAGAAACAACTGACTTCAAAAACAACGCTGTAACGGAATGTCTCAAATACCTATAATTCATTTTAAAAAGTCATACTTATTTTGCCTCCTTCTTTTATAAAACCACACTTTGTCTAATGTTATCTAGTCTAAACCAGGACTTTCAAGTTCATGTGCTAGTGTACAGTATAATACTGTATATGTTCAGTTAACACCAATAAAATTCAACAATGGATTTAAAGGGATTTGATAAATTGCATTGATGAAATGTAACGGAACTAGGCCTGTCGCAATAGTCAATATGCCAATTAATAACCATAAACAAAAAAAAAAAAAAGCTTGTTTGTTTTCCTTCTCTCTACTAAAGACACGGGACGACCACTCTCGGTTCTTAGCGTAATGAGGAGTGAGCCCTTTTGTCAGTTGCATATGTCTTGGGCCATGTGGCAGCCATGTGCCACATATTTAAAATGTCTCCAGTTCAAGTGTTAAATATTCTCTAGAGATAATAGTTATTGATCTTGAAAAGGCGTACTTCAGTATTATGCCATTATCATGTATTAGATGAAAATGGTCTCAGAACGACAATATTATTGTTTATCGCAATAATTTCCGGGACAATTTATCGTCCGGCAAAATTGAATTAAATGGCAGCCCATCCTATTGAGGCTTAGATCGTAGCTCATGATGCGGATTTTTAAACTCACCTCCTCCAGACGCACTTGAGCTCGCACTCTTCCCAGTTCCTCCTCTGCCTGGGCCCTCTCTGTCACACACGCTGCTTTAGCTTTACTCAGCTCCTACAACACATGGACATTATACATGGCTGTACATTCAGAGCACAGGTAGACTAGAGAGTCCAGCTGTGCTTCCTACACAATGTGCTGGACGGGTCCCTGAAGATCCAAACCCAGTGAGGAATAGTAATTAATTTCCGTAGGAAAAGGATCCCAAAATACAAGGCTACTGTGTTGGAGGACAGTAGGTTGGAAGATGTTTATCTTACCTGTCCACCAACTGTACCTGTCCACCTACACAATATTCATAACATTCTGTCCCAGCTTTTCCTGAAAAGTGGGGGAATCCCCAGCGTGGAAAGAGAAGCCACCTTGTGGATTGAATAACCAAACTGTCTGGAAAATTACAGTTAGGTAAGAAATAACTTCCCCTTTCAAAAAATACAGGCCCCACTCAGTCGTTGGCAATAAACTTCAGCTACCTTTAATGATTTTATGTAATGAAAAAATTCACGGTGATAGAGTGGTGACTGTGGTAAGCTCGTTTGGATATGCTAGATGTGTCTTACTGAAAAGCAGTGGATTCCTTAACCCAATCGGACATTCCTGGCTGAATAAAGAATAAGTAAAAAAATAATGTCTTTCTTTAACTTCGGAACATTTTCTTTATTATCAACAATCTCCAACTGTATCAGAAACAACATCAGTCACATAGCGCTGGGGGGTTTGACCAAAACATTGTCAAAGTATTGTTTAAGATTAGGTTGGTCACGTTTTTGTTTTTGCTTGACTGGGCCTTACTATAGATTTATAGTGACCCATACTGTCAGGAGAACAATGTAAAGAATAATTAAAAAATGCAGTTAGTTGTGGGTAATTAATTTTTGTGTTAAAAGTTTTAACTAGAGCCCAAACGATATATTGGCGGGCAAATATTATCGGCGACATTAGGCATTTTCCAATCTGTACTGCATTTATAATGGCCGATAAATGAATGAAAAAAAAATGTATTTATCTATTTTATCAGAATCATTTAAATGATTCGGCAACACTGAGGTTTTGTTCAAAGGACTTAAGTTTCATATCTTAACTTTGTATTTTTACATTTATTGATCAGAACGTTAATATGTTTGATGTTCCTCTGTTTTGTTTGACGAAAAACAAGTTTATTTTTAAACCACATGCAATTATATTATTTATTGAGGACTCATAATAACTAATGTGAGGGAAATGTGTTTATGTTTGTTATGCATTTCTGGATTTGTTTTTAAATATATATCGGCGATATATTGAAATTTCGGATTTTTTAATCACCAAATATTGTATCGCCTTAAAAATCCTTATCGGTCGGGCTCTAGTCATAACCATAAGTAAGAAGGGTATGCAGTTAATCTTGATCCACTCTCCGTACACTACACTCACAGCCTGCCTACGCAGAAAAACAATCTTACATTGTTTCTGCCTGTAAAGAGTTACAGCAGCTATGCATGTTATGGCGGTATTTAAAATTCATATCATATAGAAAATTCAAAATTGTATACCAGTGCGTCTGATACAGCGCCCTGCCATACCAATCCAGTTCTTTGATGTCTCCATGCGGTATCTTCGTAGCCACTGTAGTCCCGATTACATTTTTGAGGAAACAAACAGCAGCTACTGTGGCTATGTGCATAGTCTCGCTGCTACATAACCGCTTAATGTCGAATATCTGGCTTTTGGCTAATAAAGATAAAATGGCTGAGGCTGGGTACGAATTCAATACTTTATAGGCACTGACAAATTGCCTTTAAAGCAGGGATCTTCAACAGGGGGTCCGGGACCCTAGGGGGTCCTCAGAGTCAATGAAAGGGGACCTCAAATTATTGTTAATCTTTAAAGGTTTTTTCAAAAAAAAAAGTCTTAACATGAGTCCAACAAAATATTTGAAAATACACACTCCCCACTGCTGATAGGTTACTGGCATATAAGCAAGGTAGTCCATCAGTTACAGTTGATCCTGAGGATTTACTGTTCCCCATGTATGTCAACACTAAACATGATTTATAAAAGCATACTATATTTATTAGGCTATTTTAATGGCTTAGTTTTCTATGCAAAAAAGGTATGTGTAAAGGCTCTAGGCTAACCTCAATGTTATGTAAGCCCAGTTTAATGTGCAGCTTCATTTAATAAAATATACAGTATTTCTAGTATGGCTCTAAAGTATTGCGTATCAACAAATGCCTTGTCATTTATACCCAAATTCAATACCTAAGGAGTAAATCTCATCAGACTCAGTGAGCAATAAGTGCAGCTTGCTTCTCCCAAGATAATAGTGTTTGTGATTGGCTGTCTAACGTTACACGTCATAGAGACATGCAGAAAAGCTCTACATTACGCTAAAAACATATGAAAACCTTTGCGCCGTAATGTTGTCATTTCTTCTGTCATTTTATAAAATGGTAAAGTACAAAGTATCAATATTGAACTAACGTTATTGGTATCGGTATCGAACATTTTTGACGACACCCTGCCCTAAAAATATCAGAACCATAACAATACCTTATCTGTTATTAGCAGTTACTTTGTGACTAAATGTATGCATTACTTGTGTTTTATCTTTTAAACAGACACTCTGACCTCTTCCAGTTGTATCCGCTGTCCTCCAGCTTGAAGATGCGTTCCTGCAGAGCCCTCTCGCTCTCCTCTAGATGTCGATTCAAATGCTCCACCTGTGAAGAAATTTAAACTTCTAGTAATTCATCTTTTTCTATTAGTCAACGTACACACACACAAAAACACAAAAGATCCTTTACTTGAATAAAAGTACTAATACACACTGTAAAAGATACTCTTTTACAAGTCAAGTCCTGCATTGAAATGTTACTTGAGTAAAAGTATGTAAGTATCATCAGGACCATGGATTTAAAGTATTAAAAGTAATGCAAAAAAATCCTCACATTTTAGAAACTGGAAACAATCCAAAACAGTTTTTTCAATCAACTTAGTGTTTAATCGGCTAAGTGGACTTGTAGGCTTTATGTTGTTGGGTGGTTTGATTTAATGAATGTGCTTTGAGTGCAAAAATCTCAATTTATTAAGTAACTATAACTAAAGCTGTCAGATGATTGTAGTGGAGTAAAAAGTATAATATTCTCTCTGAAATGTAGTTTTGAGGCGGTGTGAGAGTCCGGTACAGGAAGAGGAAACATTGAATTCTGCAGTCTAGTTGTGCTACATTGGAGGATTAAAGAACACAATAGGACATAATGGGCCTTATCCAATCAAAGTCCATTGTTTGTTGTAATTCACTGCAAGATGCACTTCAATCTTAATTAGTACTTAACAGAATGTATGCTATTCTCCAGGTCTAAATACATAGATTACAATAATAAACATACTGTCTCTCCACTCTGACTGGGTTTTATATTGATAGGGTCAAATATATTGGCATCTCGCTTGAGGAGAAAATGAAAATGCTTTCCTCGCACTAATTTACACTAATTTATATATTTATATATAGTTATTTCCCCCAGAATTTTTGTACAAAAATTCACCTCAAATTTAGGTTTTGGTACCGCTAATACCGCAACTACATCATATTTGTTTCCAGCAAACAGATGGAAAGCAGAAAATGCAGAAAATCCATGTTATGTCCTTCTTACAAGTGAAATAAATGGCAGTCAGACTGACTGACATGTGATGTGCATTCTGCTTAGAAAACAATTAGTTTTCAGAAATGTCTTGTGATATATTTTCTGTGTATTATTCAACTTCTGTTTTTTGTTAAAGAAGAGAAATCGCAATATTCAATACTACCAATACTAGAATTGCAATGAATGGAAATCATAATACAAATTTAATCTACACCATATATCGTGAAAGAATTGAATTCGGACAAAAGCATATCTCTCAGCCCTAGTACTTGAGTTAATGTCCTGTGTGTGGCAATGTAATATGTGTGTGTGTGTGTGTGTGTGTGTATAATATACATATAATATATATATATATGTATACAGAAAAACCTGAGAGAAAAAACCTGAGCACCTCTTTTGGCGGAGACTGTCCAGGTCTGCAGGGCTTGCTTGGACCTTCGCTTCTCTATTTCCAGACGGTCTGAGAGAGGGTGACATACATGACATGAATGCGGGTTTTATGTGAAATAATCTTATGTAACTGTAAATAGGAACATGTGTGTGAGTGAGTGAGTGAGTGAGTGAGTGAGTGAGTGAGTGAGTGTACAATATGTGGTGTGTGTGTGGTTCTATGAGTGTGTGTATGACCTTCTGCCTGTGTGAGCTGCAGCTTGAGCTCTGCCGTGCTATGGTCAGCTCCTGCTTCAGCTCAAAGATCTGCTGCTGCTGAGACTTACACCGCCGCTCCTTCTCCTCAACCTAAGATACACAAGACAAATAGGAATCACATCTAATAATGCAACTTTAGTCCGTGTGTGTGTGTGTGTGTGTGTGTTCTGAACAAGATTGCTCTTACTTTATTCATGAGTTGGGCGTTGGTTTCTGTCAGGTTTTGGATCTCTCTGAGTAGTTTGCCCTCTCTGTGAGCACTGTCCTACAAGACAGAAACACATGAGGTACTTTCATTAGTGAGAGCAATATCCCAATAAGCATAAATGATTCTGCATTTGTGAACCTGAACGTTTGTGTCATTGTTTAGCAGAACTGATTGTTCAGATTACCGACACCAGTCATTGTAGTTTTTTGGAACACTGAACTTTGACTTGTCTTTTTCGGTCAGCGAGGATTCAACAGGATTTTTCCAGGCAAGGCAGTATGCTGTTAACCCAGGTTGGCCTGTTTTGTTGTTGGAGTTAGTGGAGCCTGGGCTGTCTACAGAGACCGCGTTGTTCAGGGGACTGGCAGCTAGCAGATTGTGAGGAGTTGTTTTCTGTATGTGACAAAAATTCAAACCTGAAAACGCTGGACATTGCTTAGAGTACCTTTAGCTGAAGGATTTACTGTGCTTTCCACATGTATGTTTTAACGTTAAAACATGATGTATAAAAATATACTATACTATACTATAATAATATACTATATTAATAATAATTTGAGTGTAAATTGTAATAACCTTCTGGGACTAATAAAGGATACATCATTATTATTGTTATTATAATTATAATTTTTTCATTCATTTGGCCCAGTTTAATATGCAACTCATTGTATACTGTACATGTGGTAAAGTTCCCTTGGAATTAAAATAACCCCCACATCATCACATACCCTTCACCATACATAGAGGGGAACTTTCCATGAGATCATCTCTCAATGAAATAACACCACACCAATCTCATGTATGGTGAAGGGTATGTGATAATGGAGGGTTAGTTTAATTCCAAAGGCCAAGGGGACTTATCAGGATGCATAGTATCCTGAGCCATGAAAAACTGGCTTATAAAAATAAAAATGTGCCTGTCTCTATGGGAATTTAACATAGGGGGGGTATACTTATGCCCCTGTATTTTAAGGAAGATAATTTATTTATTTACAATACATTATCATTCACAAAGAAAATTGGTATCCTTAAAAGATTGGATTTTCCAAGTGGAAAATTCCTCTTTTTAATCAACTTTAGCATGGGAGTGTAAACTTATTCTGGCACTGTAGGTGCAAAAGCACCATGCGAAGTCATGTGTTCCCCAAAGATATACTCATGCATTTCATGAAACTAAGTAATTTAGCATTAAAAAAATGTAAATAAATACTACTGACTTAAGAAATCTAAGTCGACATAGCCCAAAATGACGACAATCGACTACTAGGAGCGGGTAGCCTTACGAATCACATTTGATGTCAAATGACATGTTTTGCAGTGTTGTCTCTCCTCATCTGTCCGTACCTCTTGCTCTTCTTCCTCTCTCTGCTCTGTCGTTCCCTCTGTTCTTCTTTTTCAGCCTTCACTCGTGTCAGCAGCTCTGCCATGTTTGTGGTTTTCTGCTCCGAGAGGGCGGAGGGCAGCCTCTGTCATCTGAAGTCTGCACAAAAAAAATCACACCCTGTAATCAGAGTTACTGCATGTGCCTCTGAAGGCAATGCAAGGCAATGCAGCTTTATTTATACTTACATTTCAATTGTATTTCAATATGGCAATTCAAATGCTTTACGTATAAACATTTAAGAGCAGGTAGAAATATAGTATACGAAATGAACAGTCTTGATCTAAAAGAACAGAGTTGCAGCAAACCTGCAGTTTTCTTATCTGAAAGCAGTGTTTGGTGTTTTAAGCCCCCAGCGTTGTTCCAGGCAGCACTGCCTGGTTGGCACTCAGATTAGGCAAAGGTTACAATTAAGGTAAGGGTTAAGGTTAGGGTTAAGTGCCTTGAAGTCAATGGTCGCAGCGCTGCCTGGAAGTTGACGTTGGGGCGCGAAAAAAAATTGAGCGCAGAAAGTTACATGTCCCAGAGACCTGGCACACTTTGTGTAGAAGTGTGTTTGACACAACGGTTCTGGGTCTTTCAGTCTCCAGAACTATTTCGAAGGAACTACTGTAGAAGGTTTCTTTAGAAGTCCAAAGTTGTGTGTAGGCTTCCACCCCCAGTCTAAAGACCTTTACTGTTGGTACCAATGTTTTACTGAAATAAAGAAGCGTTACTTCATAGGCTGTGTACCTGTGTTCTTACATGATCCTAGTCACATGACAGTGATGTCATCAAAAGATCTGAATAAATATGTTTTTGACTGAAAGAGAATAATATTGTTCATCGCAATTAATTGTTCAGCAAAATTGGAACTGTTACAGTTACTGAAAATTCAAAGTCATTCACAGCACCGCAGTGCTTACTCTCTTGCTTGCTTGTCCGAAACACACGTCTGCAGCCGGCAGTTCAGTGTTAGCGTGGATGGCGCAACATTTGTCTTTTTTTTTTTTTTTTTAATTGGGAAGCCAACAGCAAAGTCTTCTTTACTTTTAATGTTATCGAACAAAGAGAACTGTTATCCCCTCATCAAAATACATCGATACTGTGTCATTCTTACTGGAGTCCTTCATACAACTTGTGCTTGACTGACAAATAAGTAATTAATTATGTAACAAACCACACCTAGGCACAGACGTAATTTACCTTATTCAATAGTGAAAATGAATAAAGGAAAATGAATGCTTACTTCGCAGTGAGGGAGTTGACAGCCGACTTCATTTCATTCAGAGCTTCCTGGAGTGGCCTATCTGAATGGAGGTAGACCTAATCAAACAGAAAAAACGGGTAAAGAGGCCATTGCCATGAGGTTATGGATACAAACTGTGATTATTTGAGGAAGATGCAAAGTAAATGTTGCACATATTACCAATATTATTATGACAACTGTTGCCTGAATGAGTTCCACATCTCCTGGGTTATTTCCTTTCCAGTGCAAATATAAACACTTAACGACTGATATGGAGATTTGCATCTTTGTTATAAAACTATGGTTATGGGTAATGACACCCTTCATCACCCGTTGGAGCGTCCCATCTTCTCCCTCTGCCTATCTATGGTATTCATCAGGCTAAGGTACTAAAAGAGAGGAGGAAAAACCACAGTTACCAACACAGACTGTATCCGAAATCTGTCAAACTTAATGATAATACTTAGAATTAGGGCTGGGCAATATGGAGCAAATCAAATATCACAATATTTTTGACCAAATACCTCGATACAATATTGTAGTGTTGACTATTGGTGCTTTCCCAAAATATTTACACAATGAGATAAATAACCATAAGTAATGTGGATATAATGAGTGGGTAAAGGCAAAAAAATAGAACAGTTACAACAGTACATCAGTTTACTGTAATGCTTTAAAACGTATTACAATATGACAATATCAAAAAATCTAAGACGATATATAGTCTCTATCACGATATTGATATAATATCAAAATATTCCCAGAGTCCTTATGGTCTCTCACTTTGCCGATTTGGGGTTAGGTGGTTTGTTATTGGCAGCTGCTGCCGTGGTCTGCTTGACGCTCTGCACTGCTACAACTATTATTTCTATTTATTGTTCTATTATCTGTATTGTTACTATAAGTGCACTGCACAATGACAACTGCTAAAATTACTGTGAATTCTGTACATTTGTACATCATGCTGGGCTTTGGAAAACACTGATTGTCATTTGTCACCATTTTCTGACATGTTATTGACCAAATAATCAATTATATAAAAACAAATATCAATATATAAATAAAAATAATAGTTAGTTGCAGCCCTAATCCATTTTTTAGATAAATATATGCATCTGGATCAAAGAGGTTGACTGGAAACCTCCGCATCTATCGACATGGCTATGAGTGAGAGAAAAAGTGTATTTATGATTTTTAATAGTCTTCGCGCAGCCTTTCTTCACCAGCGTCTTGTTCTGTACCAGAATTATCAAGGGCATGGATTTTGTTCAAATATTACGCAGTATACCCCTAAGAAAGCTCCAGGATTTCCATATAACCACTTAAAAATGCCCAATGACCCACAACAACATACTTTCCATATTAAATATATATATATATATATATATATTAATTATATATATATATATAATATATATATATATATATATATATATTGATAAGTGTCATCTGTGTTTCTCTTCTTGACATAGGCTAAATACATTTATTTCCACTGTAAATTGGTGCATAAAAGTGAATCGGAATACAGGGAATGAAGTTGTTGATGCTTCAAACTTCCCTGGGGGAGGATACCTGACCCCCCACTTGATGTGCCCCTCTAACCCCAAAGTCAGATTCTGACCACTATACAGTACAGTATAGCCACTACAAAACATTAGACTACACCACTGCCTGCATACCCCTTGTAATCTACACCTTGGACTAATTTATTCTTGGTGTAAGGGGTGAGGGTTACCTGCGGCTCTTCTCCTCCTTTAATGTCTGAATCTCCTTGCTGAGGACCGGGTCCTGCTGCGGCTCTCTCTCAGGGTGGACTGTCTGTCGGTGTTGTGCCCTGTGATCTGCTCTGAAAGGGTTAGAGGGGCTAATAAGTGAAGAGAAAGCAAAATGAAGTCTATGGATATTTTAAACTTTTTAGCAAATAAAAAACTGAAAAGTGGTGCTTGCAAAATTCTTTGGCCCCCTTGCGTTAATACTTTGTAGAGCCACCTTTTGCTGCGATTACAGCTGCAAGTCGCTTGGGGTATGTCTCTATCAGTTTTGCACATCGAGAGACTGAAGTTCTTGCCCATTCTTCCTTGCAAAACAGCTCGAGCTCAGTGAGGTTGGATGAAGAGCGTTTGTTTAAGTTTAAAATATCCAATAGATTCGTTCCACTTCACAATTGTGTCCCACTTGTTGGTGATTCTTCACAAAAATAAAATTTTTATATCTTTATGTTTGAAGCCTGAAATGTGTCAAAAGGTGAAAAGTTCAAGGGGCCGAATACTTTCGCAAGGCACTGTACTTATCTTTTGGCTTCATTTTCTGCAGTAAAGGTTAGGTGATACATTATCTTTCATTATTCTAGTTTGGTATAGCTTAAGATGTTTGCCAGGGTTTCCCCCAAGTCTAAAATACCCCGGTGAATGTACACAGCTAACAATTCTTCATTTGTGAAAGTATAAAAACAAAAAAGGGTTTTTGTTCTTGTATTAATTTGCTTATGTTTAAAAATGTATGACAGGATGTGAATATGCAGAGTTGTATGTGCAGGCTTGAAACAATATACTGTAGTGTTTCCAGTAATAAGTGGCTGTTTAGTTTAGCTGTTTAATTTTAATTCAAGCTGTGTTCAGCACAAACGGATCTCCATCCATCTCAGTTCTGAAAACCTGGACCGACAAAAAACAATGCTATCTGAATGGAGAGATACCTCTAGGGGGAAGTGAGAAAATAGGCTTTTTTTTCTTTTGTAATTTTAATGAACCGTGCTTTTAAGAAGGTAGACAGGACGCAGCTGCATGGTAAACTTATTACAAGCAATGAGTGTAGAAAAAAACCTAGGGTAATTTGTACCGACATGCGTGCTTAACCATGTACTTACCTTACTGTTAAAGAGTAAGATCCTTTTTTAAACAAAAAACATCCACGAAATTGCGTTCGTTAAACCCACCAGACTTCATGTAGATAAACAATATTTTAGCATCCTAAAAAAAACCCACTTCATTCAAAGTCGACAGAAACAAATGCAACTATGAAAAGCCGTTTTGGGTCAGTCTTTCACTTTTCCAACCATCACAACTCTAGTTTTGGTTGAAATAAACACATAGTTTACCTATTTACCTGTGAAAATATGTTAGCTCTATACACGCTAAAAGTATTGTTTTTTAAATGGAGTCTGGGGGATTAGCTCTAGTTAAACAGAAAGGTCTTAAAGAGGTTTTAAGGGTCTATCTCTGTAGGGATCTTTTCAATAATGTCACACAAGACACTTAGAATGATAATGTGAGCTTTTCAGCAGCCAAATAAAGCACTTTAGTGGACCGCACACACACGCACATGTACACGCACACACACACACCTTACCAAGTGCTCTGAGTGTGTCACTGGGTATGTTGTTTCCTGCCATCTCCAGCTGCACTATGCTATGGTTCTTCTGCAGAGCCTCCAACAGAGTCCTGCCACCCAGCAGACCAATGTTGTTCCACCTCAGATCTGTAAGTACAGTCAGTGAGAACAGCCAAAGTGGACCATTAGTCAGTCAAGAATACCAGAATACAGCAAGAACCTGTTCTTTAGCCCTCCAACTCCTGTATTAGATTGATCATTCTGCATGTTTGTCAACCACAAAAAATCAGTACAGACTACCTCTATTTAATTAAACTACTGTTTTGTATAAAGAACCTTTTTAGGACCTCAAATACACGTAATTTATGATCAGTTTAATTGCATGCAGAAACAATCTGTGATTATGGTTGGTGTAGTCTAACTCAACGGATGTTATTGCTGGGATGAAGCTGTCATTCAGCGTTCTTCCAGTGTTGATATGTTGATGGCGGCCCACCACGGAAAAATTTCTGCCACCATGTTATAGAGCAGATGCACAACAGGGTTTCCGCTATGTACGCTGCACACCGTTGCTCCTCAGCTGTTCATGAAAAGTCATAAAGTCGTAATTACACAACTCTGCAAATCCGTCTGCTCTACTGAACTCAAGCGAACGGTCATTAGCTCTCTCTCCCGAGCAACTGGAACAGTGACAGGACGTCATCTCGTGAAGTCATGGCAACCAAGTAAACAACAGGTGGAGTACTACCTAGAGGGTTAGCCTCTCCTCTCTAAGCGTAGCTGTTGTGGAGCCATTTTGATGCTAATAAGCCATCACCTTCCGTTAGCATTCCATTTACTGCCATTCATTTTGGCGTCACTTTGACAGTGAATAACTTTACATCTAAAGTGTTAAAAGACTCTATTTTTCTGTTGTTTATTTGTAAAGAAACGCGACAATGTATAAAAGGCTCCATTACCTTATACCTCATGTTATGACTCCATAGCTCCAAAGCAACTTACTTTAGCTGTTTAGGTTTAATAACTAACGTTAACTAGCATGTTAGTTAGCAGTAATTAGCCTGTGCCTTTGTTATCTCCTAACATATACCCAGGCTCTCCTTCTCTGCTGATTGGGAATGATTGAGATTTCTCTTGCACAGCTAATAGAAGACTTACAACTTTCAGACAGGTTGCTCACGTCACATCTAAGTCTTCCAGCTCAGTTGGAGGCTGCGCAGTAACGCTGAGCTGTCTCCGTCCTGAGCAACGGGATCTGTTGGTCCATTTCAACTTTCTATGAGTACTATTCTCTACTAGTTCTACTAGTACTACTACTACTGTCACTCAATCTAATGCAAAGTGTCAAACATCAACAAAAGAAAAAATTCATGCGTTGGATGTCCCTCCTCTTTTGCTATCTCAACTTTCTATTTTGCAAGGGTACTTTTACTACATCCTGGGCTTAGCGCTGCCCAGGACGGTTGCAGCCAGACCATACTCCACCGCGGTCTGGCAATGCGATTACCCATTTTCAGGAAATTGCTCAGCCCTAATAACAAGCACAGCAAACTGAAATATTTCACAGTAAGATATGTGGGATCTCCCAGTACAGAGCATGTCCCACCTCAAAAAACAAAGAAAAAACCTTGTAGCAAGGACTTTGTCACTTAATTTTCAACCGATTCTTATACACTTTGGCGGCAATTACATTGCTACGTTTTGGTTTTTAAGCAGAGTTTTGAGCCAAAAGCTAACTCTGTGCACTACAGTGTTTTTAGTTTCAGGAACTAATCTTTGTTTAAACTAACACGCTCAAACTAAAATATCTCATGAACCTTCTTGTAAACTGAGCATGCACTAGCCCGGGTAAACATGAGGCAGCATGTATACTCTGCCCGTTGCTGGTAGTTGCCATAGTAACAATAGTAGCTTAGTCACAGAGAACGACACGTCATGACCCAATCAGGAGGCGAAATATCGGCGTCAGTGTTGCTGTAGCGGTAAAGGGGTCATATTTGTTTTTATTGCATCTCACCTAGCACCTGCACAGTGGTGTTGCGTTTAAGAGCCAGAGCGAGCTCAGACGCTCCGTGGTGGTTGATCTGATTGTTGCGCAGGTCCAGCTGTGTCAGCACACTGTTGGACGCCAAGCCATCACAAAAGAGTGAGAAGGCTTCGTCCCACACTCCCAAAGCGTTCCACTCCAACACCAGCCTGCAAAAATCATTCACAGGATGTAAAGATTATGTGTTAATGGGGACATCAGTCTCTGTTGCAGCAGTGATGGGTTATGTTGGTTTACGTTCATGTCCTGATCAAAAATTCTTTCTAAGAAGATAAATACCTAAGTTATTAGCGCTAGCAGTCAAATTTAGGGTGTTGTCACCTGAAACAGATGATTTAACGTCACGGTCATTCTACACACAGTTTAGCAACAAAACCAAACACTGAGGGAAGATTACTATGTTTTTGATGTTGGTTTTGAGCGGTATGCATCCCCACTAACCTGTAAAGGGTTTAGAACAGTAATGTTAATACAGCGTGTCAGAGGAATACACACAGCGTCTCCTGCAGCGGGGAGTCAGAGGCAGAGGGTTCGTCACTGCAGCGTTCGCTAGCATTAGCTTCTAGTCTCATCTGGGGTCTGTTCAGCCTCAGAGGGGGAGGGGGGGAAGAGCGGCCGACCGTTCGCCTGAGATCAGTAGAGCAGACCGCTCTGCAGAGTTTTTCTGACATTTCATAAACAGCTGATGGAGCGGTGCGTGTGCATGTGTGACGCTGTTGTTGCGAGATGTTAAACAAGTTGCGCCCGAGTGCTTTTGACTGGCATAAAATCAGCATATGTCATAAAATCAGCATATGTCATAAAATCAGCATATGTCAGTCTGACCTGCCGGTCACGTGAAAACCGGTCAATTCCGGTCACAGGCCGGTCAAGCGGTGCATCTCTAATAATAATCTGAGCTTTTCGGAAGCAAAATAAAGCACTTTTAGTGGATCAAACTGACGATGCACATTTGCCCCATAGGGTTACATTGCAGTCCGATCTGTGGCTGCCGGTTTCAGAATTAACGCATATTATTGGACCAATTTCAAAGATTGTTGTTACTATCAGTCACTTACACACAAAAACATAGACATATAGGGTCAAGGTTGAAAAAAAGCTAGTTACCCTTAAGCGAAATTCAGAATTCATCAAAACAAACGAAACACTTACTTTATTTGTTCATATTATTTGATCAGGATAGGTCTTGACTTTGGCTTGGATTTTTAACAAAGTAATCCTAACTCACGGTACCCTTCTTAGCTCATTCTTGAGCTTTTGACCACATCTCAGGCTTGTCATCAGTGAATGGAGTTGGCTCAGTTGTCATGGAGGTTCCAATCGTAGGTCATGTTATTATGACAATTGTGAAAACTAAACCTGCTGATGAAGACCATGAGACGCAGATGACAGCACTGGAAACGCCTAGTACGGGGATTTTGTTTGAATTCATATTATTTATTTGATATTTTATGAAACAAAAATTGTGTTGCACACTAAAATGACCCCATAAAGCTGCATCAGGTGCAATTACGACAGTTGTTTCACGCTTTAAAAATAATGTACATGTCTGGTGTTCAGCAACAGACACTAGATTCTTACATGAAGAGAATTGTTCTCACCTATGCAGAGTCTTGTTACGTGCCAACAGCTTTCCCAACACCTCAGCCCCTGTCGATCTCAGGTTATTTCCTGTAAACAATATTTTGCATCAACAGACTATCAATACACTTAAAATCCATTAGGGTCTGAGAGTGTAGACAGTCTAATTTGGCAGGTGTTACCTTCAGATCCAGGACTTTTACAGTTGTGTTGCCAAACAGTCCAGTCAGAAGTACTTTGGCACCTGAGAGTCACACACAAGCATAAAAGCAGACACTTTCATAGAGTACATGATTTTAACTTTTTAGTCATGAAATCCCATGGGCAGACAAACCAACAATGATTATTCCTGTGTGCCATAGAGCTCCATTGTTGTCCAAAAACTATTAAAAACACATCAATGAGCCACACTTTTGCACTGGTGATATGTTCCAATTTGAATTAATACGCCACTGAAAATAGTCCCAGACATTTGCACAATTTCCTCCTGTTTGAGCAGTGTTTGAAAACTACAGTGGCCAGCTGTTTTAGACTTAAAAAAAAAATGAAACTATATATTTGTAATTTTCTTTATAAGATCCAATGAGTTTGAAGCTGTGAGCAACAGACAGGGTAGGGAAATCAGATGAAAGACAGACTAACACATTGTTGGTTTTGGTCTTGGAATTGGATTTAATAATAGTTTTAAAAAAACTTGTTCTTGTTTTGTTTTTTTTAAAGTCAGTCTAATTTAAATGCATTGGATGAGTTACTCCGGCAGGTTTCAGTGAATGGTCGCAAGCAGCAGTAATAACAACTGCATTGCAAAGACTTGTTAAAAGCAACCCAGACTATCTGTGCATACCACAGCATCAGTGACAGTTATCCATTTGGAAATACAAATTTATTTACAAGCATGTGTTTGGATTTATATGCATGCTAACTGACTCTTGCTCTTATAGAAAGCAACTTAAATGTTAATTTAACTTAACTGTTTTTATATAGCGCTTTTATAGTCTTAACGTCCGACTACTCAAAGTGCTTTTATATTCTACAGGAACCCTTCACCAACATTCGTACAATGTGGCCGAGGCTGCTGTACAAGGTGCCACCTGCTCATCAGATTCACACACACATTTACACTCCGATGCACAGCATCGGGGGCAACTCGGGGTTCAGTGTCTTGCCCAGAACACTTCGACATGGGACTGCAGGGCCAAGGATCGAACCACCAACGTTCCGATTGGCAGACACTGAGCCACAGCCTCAACTTACAATTTAATAAACCAAATCCCATACAGGCTGTGTCAATCTCAAGACTTACACAATACACACCTTCCTCGCTGAGCATGCAGTCACTGAGCACCACCTCTGTAAAGCTAGTTTCATTTTGGAAGGCCGTGGCCAGCACAGAGCAGGTATCTACAGACAGGCTGTGTCCACTCAGGTCCAGTCTGGAGCTCTGAGCAGCCCTGCTCTCCTGGAGCTGAGCCACAACACTCTCCTGAGGCTCCACACCGCCCTCCTTACACAGACGCAGGTACGCCTGCCTGAAATCCTCCATTGTGTGTCACCTGTCTCTCCTTATCATCTGAGATGAACAATGTTGTCTTCCTTCTTTCTGCTAAGACTTGTCCTGTTGACTGGAGAAGAAAAGACTCAATTTGCAGATTAGTGATAAAATGATTAGACAATTATTGGATAAGTAGAAAATGCAATTTAATCATTGATTATTCCTCTAAGTCAGTCCCTAGTATCTTCTTAGTTGTGAGGATTTGGTGTTTTTGGACTGTTGGTTGGACAAAAAACAGACTTTTAATGACATCTCCGTGGGCTTTAGTTATTCATGATGGCCATTTCTCACAATTTTATAACAATTTGTATACCGAACGTTCAATAGATGAATCCAAAAAAACAATCATCAGATGATTCAAAATTTTAATATATGTGCTGGTTTTGCTATTAAATGTCTTTGAGTACCATGTAAAGCGCAGTAGTATAAATAAAATGTATAAATATTATTATTAATAGTAATAATGAGAAAATATTTGCTAGCTGTAGACCTATTGATAACAGTGTTTTCTAATGAAAATTAATTTTACAGGAAACAGAAACTACCATTCTAATAGATCCATCTGTCCTGCATCAAGTACATCTCTTCTAGCCTCCTGTTTTAATCATGTGCAGAGATCTACTAGGAACTCATTACCATCAAGTGGAAGTCAGCAGAAGGACAAAAGTTAAAAAGCAGTTATCAGATGCCTTTGTGGGGCCAAAAAGCCTAACAGTCTTGTGTAGCAGAGTCAGTGTTTCCTGAAATACATGGATGCTTAATCAGTTAACAACTCGTGTTGTCTTCCTGTCGACCTGCAACTTTGTGTTTTTCTGGGTCGAAATTTCAACATTTTGATGTTGTTGTTTTCTACATTTCTCTCAACGTTTTTCCCAAATTATTTTGTCACTATTATTATGTTTTTGTAGATTCTTTCAGCGTTTTAAAAAAAAAAAAATGTATTTGTTGATTTTTCCCGGCGTTTTTTAAGCTTTTTCCAACATTTGTCACTATTTTCAAAGCTCTTTTGGTCATAGTTTTTGATATATCATTTATTTTTAAACGGGTCAAATTTGACCCCGAGGACAGTGTCCCGAGCCCCTGTGATGGACAGTAACTACTAGTTTAGTGATGCCAGCCCACAAGTACAGATTCCAACAACTGGAATTGACCTGGGCAAGTACTGCGCTGTAACAAGCGCCATCTAAAGAGGAGCAGTTTAGGATCAGAAAATTCGAACTTTAAGAACTGATGCCTGTTATGTTAGCTAATTAGCTAGCTAGCTAGCTAGTTGGCAAAAGCCCTACATGTAATAACATAAACGCTGCTTGGTGGACTCCTATGCTTGCCGAATCAAAATATGGATTCTATTAATTAAGAAAATGTATTGCGTTTTATTTTACAAGACATTCATATTGGTAATAAGTGAGAAACATTTTTTTTGCCGATTTTTGAATAGGAGTGTCGCGTAAATATCGTGTAAAGGTTCGTTCAAGGCTATCAAATGGTCGTCCAACGTGTAAATTACATAAGTATTTGGGTTTTCCTAGGAATATGCAAACTGTATCTTGATACAAAAAACACAAACCTCAGCGAATGACTTCACAATCCAAATTCTAGCAGTTATTGTTGTTATAGCCAGCTGACAGGCAAAGGAAGCCAACCGACAAAGTAACTAGGAAGTGTATTTCGGCGCAAAGCATCTTGGTTAGCATAGTTTTTTTCAAGCATAGACCCTCTAACAATTAAAACGGCACTTCATCAACCTTAATCAGTCAAAAATACTAACTCAAAAGTCAAAGGGGCACAAATTGTATTAATGTCATGCTTTATAACGTACATACCGGTAGCATATGTTGTGACTTGTTGGAGCCCAAATGAGAAATAGAGAGTCACTTATTGAACCAGCAGATGGCGAAGTACAATAAAAACAGTTCGCTTGTTGATAACTGATCAAATAATAGAAGAAGAAAAAATATTGGCAGATGTAGAAGAAGAATGAAACAAGCATGGCAGGAAATATAACTAACACTGCGGCTCCTATCACTAGTTCTCTATCTAAACTACAGTCTTTAAATGGATTGTTTGCGATATATAAGAAACAAGGACCGACATCTGCAGACGTGTTGAATACACTCAAAGAAGTTTTACTCAAGGGTAATTCGACAGAGGCTGGGGTCATGTGTCTGTTGTCATTTGTTGAAGCTAACATGGCGTGTTTTGTGTCTCTCATCTTTTAGAAGCTGGTGTACAAAACCCAAACCCACGAAAGAGGAGGAAGCAGAGCCTGAAGATGGGCCACGGAGGGACGCTGGACAGTGCTGCCAGGGGGTGTTGGGTAAGCGGCTTGTTGGTCCACGTGTGACTGTTGTCATTTGTGTCTTAGCTGGGTTGATGTGGAGCAGATATTGGTAGAAAAGTTCCACTTAAACACGTTGCAGGCCAGACAGGTGGTGTACCTTCGATATTGTATTTCTCCTAGGGCTGGGTTATTAGACTACTGCTAGAGCGGCAACGAAATCGATCGCCAACGATTTTGATTATCGGTTTGAAGCATTTTTTTAAGACAAAAGTTTTAAAAAATCTTTGATTCCAGCATGTTAAATGTGAATATGTTCTAGTTTAATTTCTCCTCTGTGACAGTAAATTAATTATCTTTGAGTTGTGGACAAAACAAGACATTGAGAGTGTGTGTGTGTGTGTGTGTGTGTGTGTGTGTGTGTGTGTGTGTTTGAAAATTGTAACTCTGTACTATGTAATATATCTACTAGAGCCCGACCGATAAGGCTGATACCGATACAAATATTTGGTTATTTTGAAAATCACCATATATCGGCCGATATATATTTAAAAAAATAACCTAGAAAACGTGTTACAAAACATATACGATTTCCCTAACATTAGCTATTTGTAGTTATTTATCTCACTAAAATAATATGATGATAATTTGTTTTATTTTCACAACAGAACAGAGGAACATCAAAATATATTTATGTTCTGATAAATAAAACAACAAAAACAATAAGAAAAAAAAAAAAATCTGTTGTAGAGCGCCCCTGGTTGACCGTCCGTATTATTTTGTAAATATTCATGAATTAATTTTTTTTTTTTTCTTTAAATCTTTTGCGCATGCGTCACTTTGCGACAAGATGCTAACGAGAGACTTATGTTATGTCAATACAGTAGTTAGTTTGTTCGCTGCTGGCTAGAAGTTAGCAATCAAACACAATAAAGGCTGTCAGTGTAATGGTGTTTTGAGCTAACGTTAGCAATCAAATAATCATAAATAGCTAAAATGTTTTTGAAATGATTTCCATCTTATTTTTTGTAATGAGAAAAGTTTATTATTGCATAGATTTCACAAATTTCAGTATTACAGTTATGTCGTAAGCCGTTTAAATCTAAGCATGCGCAACTAACATCTTCTCTCGACCAGAGCCGGTCTGACTCGACTCTCATCGGGTATGACGCGTTATTTTGTAAACCTTTTCAATCTGTGCATGGGCGACTCAAATCTGCACTCGACTCACACTGGGAGTGACATTGGTATTATATATTATTGATATTGGATCAATCCGCCCACCGCTAGTTGACACTATTGTAGCTTGTGTGTATCTTTGTGAACTGCAAAGGTGTTGCAAAATACCGACCTCTGCATGCATGTGTTATGGGCCGTTTATTTTATGGGCATAAAGGTGCACTATGAGTTACTGCAATTCCCTTTTGTCTGAAATCGTAGCAATCTTTCCTTGATCCGCTAGCTGAGGGTGAGGTTGAGGGAGGGGGTGGGGTTATTGACAGTTAGTCAGTTAGGCATGACAGTTACGGAAACATGGGGGTCTGTTTTGTTTGAAATTTACATGGCGCGTCAACAGAAGTGACCATGCAGGAACTCATAGTGCACCTTTTTAAATCAGTAAGGTGATTTCTCCATGTTAGGTTGTCATGTAGCTGTTGCCATTTGTGATGTCTCTTTTGGGATTGGCTGAACGGATCTTTAGACCTTCAACAATTGGTCTATCGATCGATAAGTAGATCAACAGAAAATAAATTGGCAGTTAGTTTGGTAATCTAATAGTTTTCAAGCAGATTGGCAAAACATGACAGATTCCACATTTTAAGTCTTCTATGACAGTAACTGGATTCATATTTGGGTTTTGGGCAGTTTGTCAGACAAACCAAGACATTAAAGACATCACCTTGGTCTCTGGGACCTTATGGTGGACATTTTCCACTATTTATTTTGCTGACATTTTATAGACCGTTAAAAATAATGAGTTGCAGCCCTACCCAAAATTGGACAACACCTTTACCCTATGCCAGTATGAACAAAATTGTAATAAAATAGGAAAAGAAGTCCTAGGGCAACTACTGTTGAGTATGTACAGTGAGCAGAATCATCTGTATGTTGTGGTCTGTGTTGGGTGTCGTGACCATTGTCACCTCTAGGTGATGCTAGCAGGGCTTTGCTAACATTGTCTCTTTGTCTTTCAGTTGTTGGTGTTGGGAATGGCACAAAGATGCTCAGTACAATGTTGGCTGGTTCTAAGGTGAGTTGTTGTACTTATGTTAACAAATTAAATTGATATGTACAACAAAGCTGTAAAGAGCGAGGCCTATCTTAACAAAACTGTTAGGCTTCAACGGAACGTGCGTTTTCAACACAACAATTTTATTTATTATTATACCATACAAAACAATTAGACTTGAGCGTCTGTAGATTAGTTAGGAACACAGCACGCATTTGATAAAAGCTGTGAGCAACAATATGTGATTGTAGTGTATCACTGTCCAGATATAACCAGGGAATACAATAGAGAGAGAAATACAAGTTATATAAGTCGTATTTTCCAATGTCAAAGTCGGAAACACGTGGTATATTAAACAATTCATGCACAAAATATATAAACAAACCTTCAAAATGAAGACATACAGTAGGTAGCACTATATCAGAAGTAGTGCTGGGCTATTATGGAGAAAGTTAAATATCGATATTTTTTAACAGATTAGATTAGATAATACTTTATTCATCTCACAGTGGGGAAATTCCCTTATTACAGCAGCAGCAGTTTCCCACAGTAAAAAGCAAAAAACAAACAAGTAAACGCACAAACAACAGCTAATCAACAGACAATGAGCAAAAGGTATTGATTGAATGTAAAGTGGCATTAAATAATATCTGCATCTTGCACTACTTACCTTGACTGGTATATCAGTTTGCACTGCTGACTGTTTGTTTACAGTACCAATTGTTTACACATACATCTGCAATACCGTACTTTAACTGTAATATGCAATTACTTTCCACTGCACTTTGATTCGGATAGCTTCTGCCCAAACTGTATTTTTACTACCTTAAATCCAACCTTATTTTTTGGAAAAAGGATATAGAAAACTCCATTTACAAATAATTGAAAAGCCATGAAATGGACTTCATTTTCAAATTGGCAGACAGTGTGCTACTTAATTATTTAATACGATAGCAGGAAAAGAGTCCATCACGCTCTGTCTGTACTTCTGGTTGTGCTTTGCATATGTGGGATTCGTCATTCATCATAATCATTTATAATGACAAATAAATGATTCTGATAAATTCATATTTAAAAAATAAAAACGGACTGTCAGCCATGTTATGAGTGTTGGCGTTGCATAGTCTGTCCACCAGAGGACGCTCAACAACGTCCCTGTTGGCAACACTATTTTTGTTAATGTGTTTTTGTTATTTTATTCATCAGAACTGATGTTTTTGTTCAAAGGACTTTAAGTGTCATATCTTAAGTTTGTATTTTATACCTTTTATTTATCAGAACTTTAATATATTACATGTTCCTCTGTTGGCATATCTGATTTTAAATAACAATAACAATGTCAGACTTGGCAGAGCACTTACTTGTGCCCGTAGCAGAAGATACCTGTCAAGTTTGAAATCCATCGGACTGCATGAATATTTCCAGATTCCAACGGTTCCATATAAGTGGTCGTTTATACACTGACAGCTGGTGATGTATACCGTTTGTTTTCAGAAATATGTTGCTGTTGGGGAACTGGGGAAGCAACAGATAGTCTTGATGCCACTGGCAGTGTGATTCTGGAGAAAGACTTTGGTAAATACTGATAGAAGAATATCATCATTTTATTCAAACGGCGTTTCTCTTTTTTCTGCAGTTGTTTTGTCTCTATTTTACAGGATGTTTTATGTGATTTTTGCCCACAGAACACGTAACCAGGTTGGACATTGAGGAGAAACTGAAAGTTTTCACTGGTGATATAATGCAAGTTCCTCCACTGTGAGTAAAGCCTTCCGTCTGAGAAAACGTCATCACAGTCCCATCTGTGCATGTGGAAGTACACTGTCATAGTACACTGGTTACATTTGCAGACCTAATGGGCAGGTGTGTGTTTGTGTTTGTGTGTGCGTGTGCGTGCGTCGCTCCGCTTCAAGGTGCTTTGCAGCTATTCGTGTGTAATGTTCTTCTTTTTTTATTACATGATGTTGTAGTTCTTTCTTTTGCTAGTCCATGTATATTTTCTGTATTAGGACTACAAATGAGAACAACATATACTTATATTGCAGCCAATCAGCTTTCATGTTATGGCGCGAGTCTCTTTCGAGTTGTACCACAGACATAAAATGTTTTTTATACTTATGGGGAAAATCAAATATCACAATATTTTTGACGATTGTAGTGTTGACTATTGGTGCTTTCACAAAGTATTCACACAATGAGATTTGGATATAATGACTAAGTGGATAAAGGCAAATAATAGAACAGTTACAACAGTCTGGTAAGTTCAGAAAATGACATCACTTCACTGTAATTTAGCCTTTAAAACCAGGAAAAGACAACACTTGTGCAATATTACGATATTCTGATATCCAAAAATCTAAGACGATATCTAGTCCCATATCACGATAGCGATATCATATCAATATAATCGCCCAGCTCCAACTTCAGCTATGGGGATGTGCAAGTTAAGCGATATTTGGCTTGAACAAAAACTGAATTTAGGGCTTAGTTGATGAGTCTTAAATGTTATTTATAATAGCCTTAAAAAATGTCTTAAAGAGTCTTAAATTTGACTTGGTGAAACCTGCACAGACTCTGTGTATCCCTACCGGTACAACTGAATGACATTAATCACAGGTCGATTGATACCAAATAGTGCCAATCCTATTCTTTCCTAACCACATACTGTTATGGTTGACCGCTAAATTAGCATAATCACAAAACTACAGCCTCATTAAATTTCAAACTATACGCGACATTGCTTGATATGTCCAGTATTGTGTCGTTAATCTGACAAGCAAAAGCCCCCACTGTCTAGGTCCTGATCCCTGTTTAGAAAACAGTCTTATATTCTATGCAACTCTCAAACTGCAAGAATCCGTCTCATGGTCATTTATTTGCACCGTGCGTCGCTCCCGTAGAAAAAGTTCAGGACAATTTAAATCTTTCTGTCGCCCCCATGAGGAATTCAAAGTAATGACAGCAAAACTGTCGGCGCGTCAACATGATACAGGCCTTCCGTGATTGCACACACACACACACACACACACAGTTGCTAGTAGCCAAGGAGGACATGGAGGATGGAAAAAAAAAACATGGACTCTTCAGAATAAGTCAGTATCTTCACTTGAGTTTCTGTGGGCGAAAGTTGGTGGACAATCGTATGAACATAGCCATACTGAGAAATCCAGAGAGAGTTGTGTGGAGATGATAGTCTTAATTCGCTTTGTAGCAACTCATATGGCAAGGGCTTAAATGGAACGGACCTTCATTAATATCAAAAAGTGACGCACTAACTCCTAATTTCCACTGGTTGCGGAACGCCTGCGGATCCGCTTCGGAACGGCGGAGGTGTCATTAGGGTTCTATTAAAGTCAATGTGTGTATTTCCACTAACTGCTGAGTGGCTGCGTCCCGACTCCGTCCCAGCTCCGGCGATCCCCAGCCCTCCGGAGCAAATACGCAGAGCTGCTATTTTTGTCGAATGCCGGAGAGCTCCGCGGCAATTCAGTAAGGCTGTCCCCTCTTATCGATCAGTCGACTAATCTGTGGTTTTGGTATTAGTCGACAGAGATGGCAAAAGTACTCACTTCCCGGACTCAAGTAGAAGTACAGAAAAAATACTCTGGTAAAAATAGAAGTACGGATTTAACTTCTTTACTCAAGTAAGAGCACAAAGTACAGGCTTGGAAATTTACTTAAAGTATAAAAGTAAAAAAGAATGAAAGTTACCTGGACCAGACACATGTTACTAGAGAGCACACTGAGGAACTTCAGTGGACATGGAAAAAGGCTCTTTATTCTTTATTCTTTATTCTTTAAATGTCATTGGCTACATTTTAAATGACTGTCTGCCAATAGGCCTAAAACATGTAACTTTGTTATTGTGACCGAAACTGGGACTCCAGGTTAATAAGATTCGGACCGAGTTGCAAGATGTGAATTCAATTGTGATTCTGTGAGAAGTCTTTATATTACCATCCAATTACATTCAATTTGGTATTGATGACGCAAAAAAATAACGGTAACTCCAGTGACATTAATTGAAACTTGTTAGTGAGAACTAGATTAGGACTGGATTTAAAGCTGATTCTAGTTTCCAACTTGGTCCCAGGTGTGTCTGTTGAAACACCGACGAAGACAACGTCTCTCTTTTGATGCTTTATTACAAATAACTAACAGTGCAAACACGGGCGTGGGTAGCTATGGCTGTGTGTTTGTGTGTGGTAATAAAAGAAATAAAAACAATTGTAAAGGCTACCATGCCCAATGCATAGGAATCATTTATGATAGTAAATAATAACAATAAACCCACTATTAATTACATTATCTAAATGCAGAGTAACTACTGTAGCATGCAAATAATGCACCTAAAATACAAACGTGAGCGAGGACGTTCAACAATCGCCATTATATGGAATCAACAGCCAGGTGTAACCTAGGTAACAGGTAAAGAACACAAACAACAACATACTTTAAATGTGCCAGAACTATAGACCAATAAAATAGTCGTAAATGAACTGACATCAGTTCTACGACTTACAGTTCTCAAGGACTCGCACACGCACACACACACACACACACACACACACACACACACACACACACACACTCTCTCTCAGCTGATTATCCTCCAGACTGCTAGTTTCTTTTTCTTTTTTCTCCGTGTGGCGTGTGTGCCCGCTCGCAGAGTGAGGCGCACGTCCACGCTATTCTCCGACATGCACTCACAATCGCACCTGATAGACGACCTTTAGTGCAAATCTAAAGTAACCAGCCCATTTTGTCAAATGTACGGAGTAGAAAGTACCGATATTTGTGTTAAAATGTAAGGAGTAAAAGTAAAAAGAAGCCCAAAAAATAAATAGGAAAGTAAAAATATCTGAAAAATCTACTTGAGTACAGATTTAAAGTGGTGCTTTTGTGTAGATTGTAATTGTGTAGAAACTCAGTTTTACAGATGGTTAATTAACTACATTCATATTGTGCTTTTCTAGTCTTAACCACTCTCAAAGCGCACAGCTCTGTCTGTTAAATCAACTAATCGGTTAGTCGACAAAATCACGGAAGCGTTAGTCAACTAAGAATTTCTTTAGTCGAGGACAGCCCTACACTTCAGGATCATATCTCCCTGCACTCCACCTTGATAACACAGCACAGAGTTGTTTCCCCTCTACTCCTCTGGATGGAAACAAACTGGTGGTGGTTTTGGTGTTCTGCGAGATCTCGTGGCTCCTCGTGACTTCAGCTGTCAGTCACGGCCACGATCCGGACCTGGTAGGTGTTGACGGACGGCGGAGCACGGAGCCGATCCGCAGACGTTCTGCAACCGGTGGAAATTAGGAGTAAAGTTGCGACAATGAGGGAAAGGGGGAACACTTCCGCCTAACTGTATCTCTCAGTGATATGAAATGGACGTCATGTATAAACTCTGTTCTGAGTGCAACTTATCTGTTAAATTTAATAGGACGGGCATCTTCAGTGCGCTGCGCTTACTGATTTTCCATCATTTCAGCTACTCTGCGCTGAAAAAGGACGGCCAGCGCCTCTCTGTCCTGCTGAAGAAAGGTCACCAGGTTGAGGCCAAACCAGCCAGACCGGTCACCGTGTACAACCTGACCCTGCAGGAGTTCAAGCCTCCTCTCTTCACTCTTGGTTAGCACACGCTGCAGAATGCAGGATTTCTTTCTTTCTTTGCGTAGTACTGACTTCTGACATTTCAAAATTGCATTTTTGCGGTGTCCGTTTAGTCCAATTGCACATTCAAACAAACAAATGTTTTTTTCCCCACAACAGATATCGAGTGCGGTGGTGGATTTTATGTCAGAAGCTTGGTGGATGACTTGGGAAAAGGTGAGATAATAATTCATTTCTTCATCAGTATCAGTGGTGGAAGTACATTTCCTCAAGCACTGTACTTAATTACAAATATGAGGTACTTGTATTTTGCTTGAGTCATACCTTTTCATGCCACTTTCTACTTCTACTCTGCTATATTACAGAGACATACTGGACTTTTTTTACTCCACTACATTCATCTGACAGCTTCAGTTGGTTTACAAATCCAGATTTTTTTTTTATCACACAAAACACACATAGTTTAAGTCCAGTTAAAATGATAAGAAAACACTGTAGATTACTGAGTTTGCGTTAGCGGGAGGTTATGTAGTGGCAATGAATATGTTGCTGAGACAGAAAATCATTCATTTACAATAAGAGAATACATTACAGACGCTTTGTTGCATTTCAAGTGTTGCATATGGTAACTTATCCTATTTTGGATTAGTCGTGAAAATCGGACCTGGGAAGAGGCCTTAAAGGTCCCATGACATGGTGCTCTTTGGATGCTTTTATATAGACCTTAGTGGTCCCCTAATACTGTATCTGAAGTCTCTTTTATATAGACCTTAGTGGTCCCCTAATACTGTATCTGAAGTCTCTTTTATATAGACCTTAGTGGTCCCTAATACTGTATCTGAAGTCTCTTTTATATAGACCTTAGTGGTCTCCTAATACTGTATCTGAAGTCTCTTTTATATAGACCTTAGTGACCAACCACCAATTTGCTCGTTTGAAATCCATGATGTTTCTCTCTCATGGGTGGGCCAAATTCTCGGGTGGGCAAAGCAGAGTATATAGGAGGTAACCCTATAGCAAGATTCCAGATCAGCCCATCTGAGCTTTCATTTTCTCAATGACAGAGTAGGATACCCAGGCTCGGTTCACACCTATCACCATTTCTAACCACTGGAGGACCATAGGCAGGCTGGGGGAACGCATATTTTTCGCATTTTCATGCCATGGGACCTTTTAAGTAAAGGATGTGAATCCACCCTGCTCCCCCTATCCCATGAGAATAACCAGTGCCCGTGTGCTGCAGCGCTGTCATCATGTGCCCATGTGAAGGACCTGATCCGGACCAAGCAGGGTCAGTTCACCCTGGAGGAGCACGCCCTACCAGAGGAGCAGTGGACACTGGAACACATCCTGCGCTCTTTGCAGCCCTGCTCCGACGCGGAGCTTCCGGGCGCCGACACCTGAGGAGCACCCGACACCTGAACAGGAACTTTCTGTCTGACTTACCTGCATGGCTTTTCCAGCGCGGAGAACATCCTGTCTAGGCGTGCCAATTTCTCCAGGGTGTTTTTAAAGTCGTGTCGATGAAGTGTGACCAATCAAGATGCGTGTCCAAACACATTCTTGTTTAAGGAACTAAATGGACCAGTGTGATCATACACTGGACTCATGATTTCTAGGCCTCATTCTTGTGGTTTCTGGCTTGTCTCTGTCTCACCTGCTATTAACGATTTAGTAATTTTGTAAATAATTCTGTATTTAGGAACAGCCCCACTCCCTCCTCCATCCAGCCTTGGCCTTCACCTGTTCATAGCCTCCCTTTGTATGACAGAGCTGGATGATACACACATTTACACTATCTGACAATAGGAACACATATATACTAGGGCAAGGAATATTGCTTGAATATTCAAACAGTACTTAACAAACATTGGGGGAAAAACATTTCACATTACAGGATTTTTTTTTTTAATGATTTATGCTGAAAGGATTTAAAATAGTTTCATTTTTGCATAATTTCCTTGTAAATACAGTTCCTGCTTTCAGTCACAGCGGCGGGGAAACCTTAAGATCAGCAGAGACATTAACTTCATTTGTGTTGCGATATAATGGTATATTAACTGATATGAAAAGGAATACTGTGATACCATTGTCTTCATTTAGGTGGTCTCCCAGTATACCTGGAGGTTTGTTTGTGGAAATGCCATGACCTCAACAGTGCTCCTGATAAAGATATTTGAATAAATGTGAGTGAAAGCAATTTCTGTTCTTCCAGTACACCGTAAATAGCTGCCATTATACTGTGTATATACTGTATATACATTTTTTATTTTTTTTATTTTAAAGAGTGTTGTACTCCACACTGGATGTGTTGGTGTGTTAATACAGCATGTCTAATTTGTTTTGCACTTGCATATTAAATCAATATTCAAGTGAAACCGTTCTTTTTTTGTTAAATACTTTGATTTCATACCAACAACATTTCTAATATTTCATTATAAAGTTGCCTCTTGTCACGTAGGAACTATTTTTATTTTGCTAGGCATCACTGACTACATTTAGATGTGCATAATATATCATTTTTGCCTTTTATTTTGAAAAAAAACAACGATATTCCGACTAAACTGTTTACATGGCTAATGATAAGTAAATGTTCTACTAATATACAGGTTGGACCATGTGAACACAGCGTCCTTCTCATGATACTTATGCCATGATACGATGTTATTGCAATTTTTAAAGATATTGCAATATTATAACCTTTTCTCCAACTTCTAATTTTTCCAATTTCAAATGATGTCCCCAAAAGGAAACTTTGTCACGTCTGTTTTATCTAAAAGAGACATTTCTCTTTTTGTTCATATCACTTCAGTTTTATTGCTGCAAAATGAGGATTGTCAGGCAGACAAACTGACCAACACATATATAATAAAAGATCCATACTTGGCGCCTGTGTATCAATACAGTATTGCCATTGAAAATATCGCGATACTATGCTGTATCGATTCCCCCCATAGCAACGCACAAAGCTGACCATAAGCCGTAAACGGGGCTGATTGAGACACATATTCCGAATGCGCTGTAGACATGAATGCCTCTCAATCCTAAATAATAACGGAATATCCCACGTCTTTGGGATATTCCGTGGGATTTGTAAAAAGGCTTTACTCGGAATATTCAACCGGAATATGCTGTTTACACAACCTGTATCAAATATGGAATAATAGTGGAATATTGGTGTGCATGCATTAGATCAGATAATACTTTATCCATCTCACAATGGGGAAATTTACTTGTTACAGCAGAAACAAACCAACAAACAAGCAAACGAACAATGTGCAGAAAGTACTGAATGAATGTAAAGTGGCATTATATAAAAAGTATTGTAAAGTGAGGTCACCCTAGTATGCAAAAATATTGCAATTGAAGTGACGTGACATTAAATTGACAGACACCACAAACCGTCACCAATGAAAAGGGAACTCCCTGCTGAGTTCAACGATACCTCACACAAAACTTTACGTCGTACAGTTCATTAGCTGTGAAAGGGGGCGTGGCCAAATCATAGGGGTCGGGGCACACTTGTACCAATAATAAAGGAATTATCTGCTGAGTTCATTGATACCTCACATAAGACTCCACCTTAAATGTTATGAAAGGGGGCGTGGCTTATGAATAGTGGGCGGTCCAAACCATTACCAATGGAAGGAACTGGAAATGGCCAAAAATGCACTAATTTCAAACTTTCAATTCTAAATGGCGGACTTCCTGTTGCGTTTAGGGTATGGCTCCAACGGCGTTTTTTCTACGTCTTGCCATGCTACATATCTGCACCCAGTTTGGTGACTCTGCGTACTGCAGGGGCTCAATTCTTTTCATTTTGTAGGGGCGCCAGCGAGCCATTTTTGTGCGCCTAATCCCGCAACCCTTAAAATACGTACATTTTAACCGGAAGGGAGGACATTTTAGGGCTTTTAAAATTAGTCAATCAAATAAGGTTGTGATTATTGGTTACTACGGCACCCTCTGCAGGGTAAACCCAAACAGCTAGATAGACTATATGTCCAATCTGAGTTTTCTCTCGGATCACTTTTTTGCAGAGGCGGAGCATAGTGCCACCCACAGAGATTGTGATTGGTTTAAAGAAATGCCATTAAACCAGAGCATGTATTCCTCCCATCCCAGAATGCTCACGGACTCACCAGACCCCCCCCTCTCCGCTCCGCAACGTGTGGATAGTCTGGCAAAGCTGCAACTGGTCCCCTGGCATGCCAGAGAAGAGATTTTCTAAATGTAGATATGTTGTTTCATATCCCCCCCCCCCCCCCCCCCCACTCAAGTACAAGGAGAGGCAATAGCACACAGCACACTTTGTGGTTTAACAGACTAAAAGGTGCCAGATGAAGTGGTGTAATTAGACTGTACCATGGTACAGTTATGCTTGTCCATATTGCAGATGATGGGTCACATTTATGTCTCATTTCAAAAATGTTATTTGTGAAGTCATACTTCTGACTTAGAATGTCAACATTGTACTTTTGTTTCCTAAAATGTAGATCCAAGTCAAGTTTCTTACAGGTTTTTTACTTTTTATTTAAAAAATTATAAATAAGAGTATTATGCAAAATAATTTTTCACTTTTGACAAACACTCAGTTCATTTCTGAATGTAGTAAAGTTGAAGTAGAGGTCTAACAGTCAACATAACACCGGTGGAAAAAGTCTGTGGCCCTTTAAAAGAAAAAAAAAAAAAGTCCAAATTTCGACTTTTGTTATAATAAAGACTTGGGACATAAGTAACTAATAACCCTCATGTTGCCTTCCTGTCGACCTGCAACGTTGTGTTTTCTGGGTAAAAATGTCGACGTGTTCTTGTTCTACACTTTTCTCAACGTTTTTGTCAATTTTTTTCCTTTTGTTGTCACTTTTTTGATGTTTTTTTTTAAATTGGGTTTTAGTCAATTTTTGACACTTTTTATTCTTTTCCAATGTTTTTAATTTTTTTTGTCACTTTATTTCGATTTTTGTTTCACTTTTTCAGCATTTAAAAAAAGACTGTTTTGTTGTTGTTTTTCCTGCGTTTTAGTAGTTTCTTATTCAACATTTGTCACTTTTTTCAACGTTCTTTTGTTGTAGTTCTGGTATAGGAAAGTTTTTGTAGGACAACAGGAGGGTTGAGTCAAAATTTTGACTTAACCCTTGTGTTATCTTCCTGTCAAAATTGAAAATCAACATGTATTTCTATATATATTTATCCATGTTTTTAACATTTTCTCACATTTTTGTCCCTTTTTTCAACACTTTGATGCTTTTTTTTAATGTTTGTCACTTTTTTTGACTCATTAACTTTAGTTTACAGTTTTTTTTGGAATTATGGTCAATACACCTCATTTATAGGAAATTATACCTAAAGTTTGAGTTAGAAAAGCAGAAATTAGGAATTATTTAGACTAAAATGAAAGGAATGGATGTTGATGGATAATCACAAACTGGAATATGTCAACTATTTCAAAAGCACTTTTTTTCAAATGCTATGAAATTGAATAAGACACCCCAAAATTAATGAAAGTAGAGAGTTGTGTGGAATCAATTATGTAATTTGGGTAATTAGAATTAGTTAAAAAGGACATTGATATAGGGAAACAGGTCAATTTGACCCGAGGACAACATGAGGGTTAAGCCTAAATGTCCCAATTTCCATTTAGCATTAGATACCAAGTCAAATTTGGACTTTATCTTTTTATAATTTAGATCTTGGAGCTTTTGGATTTGTTGATGGTAACATCAACATGCATGGCGCCAGCTGCCAGAGAAGCAGCAGCGGCAGCGCCTCGGCTGAGGAGTTATCAGTCTTTTTTTTTCGACAGGAGCCTGACGCCGCGGAAAGCTGGCCGGATCAATGCGCTGCAATGATTGTCTCAGACCAAATATTGGCCATTTGGTGATTTCTTTCATGTCTTCAAGGCCGCTCCTATCCCTGTTTGCGCTCTGAGTCCACTTAATCTAAATTACAGCCGTTAGAAAGTTGGCAGTTAGGCGGCGCGCGCTTAAAGACGCATCACAAAATCGAACCATTGGATTCGATTAGTGCGCAGATTTATGAGCGAGAAGGCTTCATCCGATCTGAATCGTGATTTGTGACCATATCGTTAAGGAAGTCACCTGGTAATAAAATAATAATCATAATAATCAAGATGGTCACAACACGCGCACACCACTTCACGGTTCAATTGAATTCGGTTGTGTAACTTCGAGGACCTTTTTTTCTTCTTTTTTAAGTGCTTTGCATCCGTTGCCGTTGTCATAAGTATATCACCTCAACCGCACTGATAACCTAGGTGGATTTCACAGGTAAACTCCAAACATTCAAATCATGAGTTAATCACCTGCTATTCAGTTGCATGAGGGTTGCAGTTAACTCGTATTATGTTGTTAAAGATAACACTCTAAGGTGTTTGATTAGTCAAAGGCCCATTTAACGAACGTCTGTGCCGTGCGTAAAACCAGAGCAATATAACACAGACAACATTGTTTGTAAGAAGAAGCAAAGGGGGAGGGGGCTGTAATGGTGTTAAGTGAAAATAGAAAACACCCATTCATATGGGATATCTGTAATTCATTAATTGACAAGTGTACATGTACGTGATGGCACTCAATCTCAGTGAATATGGTTTAGGGAGGCAACCCAGAACTCAATAACAGGGTAATAGATGAACCTTGAGAGGAAAGGAGGAGTGTGGCTTGATTTATGTGCCCGTGTGGGTGTGTCAGCATGGGGAGAAAACTGACCTGGCCTACCGGCCACAGGCAGGGGGCCCGAGGGTGCCAGCGGGGCCCTGAGCTAGAGCCTCACTATAAAGTTACAAGCTTTTTTGGATCATGTTTTAAAAATATTACTCATAGTGTAGCATTTTTATTATATATGGGAAGAGGATCTGTGGATCTGATGTGGCAGCCTCTTTTTTTATCTCTAGCTTGATCAAAATGGTTTCAACCAACAACAGAACTTCAGAATGAACCACCAAAAAGCAGGAGAACGATGCTTTTTGGAAGGAAGAGGGTCCTTAAGTGTATGCCTGTGCAGGGGCCTAATGTCTCCTAATGCGTCCAAGGGTTTCCCGGTAGCACAATGACAGATTCATCAGAAACCGACTACTTATCCAGTAATATGTGTTGCTTAATTCAAATAGATCAATAAAATAAGCAAAAAAAAGATTCAACCTTAATGCTCCATAGCAAAAATAGACAACAGCATTAGGTTATTGCCAAATGATTTTAATAAACAATGATACCTTTAGAATATTGTGTATTTGCAATATGTAACATGCTTGTATGGGTTTTCGTTGTTGTTTATTAAAAGTATTATAAGTACATTTACTCAGGTACTTTTGAGATGCTTCTACTTTATGTAATTCCATTATTGCTACTTCCTGCATCTACTGACAGTTATTGGCAGATTAAGATTTTACTTACAAATATATCATTTTGTGAAATGGATGCATTGTTACAGAAAAAACCACTCCATAAAATGATCTCCACCTCAGCCAGCTACAAAATCAAAATGCTGATCCGACATGAATGCATTAGGAATGATACTCTAATAAATGAATCCTAAAAGTAGTTATGATAATAATTGGACTCAAGATTTTAAAGATTTTAAAGATTCTTACTTAAACTATTGTTATATAGCTCTAGTAAGTAAAGATTCTGCATACTTCCACCACTGATTTTGTATTACCCAATCACATGGCTTTCAGTTGCATGAGACGCCTTGTTGCCAGAAGGACTCACATAATATGAAAATGAATTATGAATATGCCTATACATCAAATGAAGACAACAGATTGAAATCAGTCAAAAAACAATGACGACAAACCAGGCAGGAGCAACAGGAGATGTTTTATAAGGACGTTCTCATTTCATATTTTTGACATTTTCTTCACCTGTAAATGTTGAGGTTTCTCAGCGGAGAGATAGAATCTCAGCTATTCTTTTTTTATTGCCAATGCCTGACAGCTTTATTTTTAAGAGTGGGGTTTTCCAGTGAAGATATTAGCCAATATAGGCTACTGACACATTCCTGCTTTCCAAGATGCACCCAAGAAATACATGTGTGTTACAGTGGCACTCTAATTTGTAGCCTATAGTTCTAACAGAAATTGTCTATAGAACATGTTCACAGAACATTCATAGTTTCTGTTTTTGTGCTCCGATAACTTCTGGCGGCCACACAGGTCAGTTTCGGGAGAGTGTGTCACTTTTTACAATATTTTAAAAGTTTTATTACTGACGTTTTGCAGCTTTTTTTCAACCTTTGACACAAGATTTTTGTCAATTTTTCAACACGTTTGAAGTTGGCCTGCGCGATTCGGGGAAAAATATGATATTTTTCGAATTGATATCACGATTATCTGTCACGATTTTTTTTTTGACCATGACAAAACAAATTGGCTGTACCACAGAGATTTTTTTTGGCAACTATATCTACTACATCACCACAAGCCTGTAAACATAGAGGCTTCAATGAAGAGAAGGGAGAGCACTGCAACCCATTTTATACAGTCTAGTTTTAAAACTCACAGAAGAAAGTAGTAGTGTTGAGATGCAGTCAGCTCGAAAAATTAAATATGAATCAAAGTCATTAAAAAAATGTTTTGAAATCAAAGTTATTAAAAAAAAAAAAAACATGAACAGGGTGAATCGAGATCGAGATTTGACATTGATTAATCGTACAGGCCTAGTTGAAATTTTGTTTTAACTGCCCTGAATTTTAACTGCAGTTGACATCATTCAGTTTTAAATTACGGGCAATGTCCGGATAATAAGCTGGCAGGTCATTTTCTATTATTTCTTAGAGTGTGTATTATGATGTGCTTTAGGCAAACTCAGTCTGCCTGAAGTGCTTTCTGGGAAATGCGTTGAGATTAAAGGATGAGATGGTTCTAATATTCGGAGTGAGAACTACTTTTTTGCTTTTAAAAACATAGGCTAAGTGTAGTAAGGCATCGTTGCACCATTGGGCTATATCACTCACCCCATCGGGTTTCTAGTGAGCAAAGGATTGGCTGTAGTGAACTGATTCTCCTGAAATACAATTATCTTTTCCCCCCCTGTCATCTGAGAACTGTGTGGCTCGATTGGAGCCAATCAGAGGCCGCGCTGGCCACCTGCAGGAAGTTAGCCTTCCACTTATCTCTCCCTTCTCCGCCTGCAGCCAGATAACAGCCCCTAACAGTTGGACCAAGCACCAGCTAGTCCCCACCGCACCTGATGGACACCAAAACACTCTAACGGTCTCAACACAGCCCGAAACACTATTTTCATGAGTTGAGATAGTCAGCGGATCGAAGTTTGCGCTGGAAGTTCCAGTTGATGTGTAGTACTATGTAAAAGAAGTTGTTCAGAGATACTGCGATAAAGAGGAAGGCTGTGGGAGAGAAAGGAGGGACGCAGCTTAACAGTTCCAGCGCGCAGCGGCGGAGAACAGCACCATGAGCGTCCCGCTTTACGCACCGACTCCAATCCAGCGGCTCACCCGACGCCATTCTACATCGAGGACATTCTGGGGAGGACTGCCACCTCCTCCACCATCTCCTCGCCCTGTTCCTCTTCTTCCTCCTCTTGCTCCACTCCGATCATTCCGACACCGACCTTCCCCTCGCCCAATTCCTCCTTCACAAGTCTCATCTCGCCGTACAGGACGCAGATTTATGAACCCACACCGATCCACCCAGCACTGTCTCACCACGCCGCTGCTGCGTTGAGCGCGACGTACGCCTCCGCAGGGGCTTTCGCCGGCTCCATCTACCCGTTCCACCACCACCAGCACCACCGCTCCATGGGGAGTACGCACAGGCGCTGCTGAGGCACGACCTCTCGGTGAGTTGGCCAAGTGTGCGTAAAACTCCTACACGGTTAAGAATGGCATTTTCAGGTACTCTTTTTTTCTTTAGAGGTGATATCATTAACAGCACCACCCGTGACAATCTAATCCTGTTTTGTTTCCTGTGTGAAAAGTCAGTTCCACGAGTGCAGACTGTTGGCCCATGTCTCTGTCAGCAGGCTATCTTAGTGTCAGGCTAAATTACAAATGATCATTTTTCCCCAAGTTCATATTTTACATGCTGCCTTTTCATCTTTCCTTATTGTACATAATTTGGGGATCTGCTTCAGTTGTGATACATTAAATAATTCGGCCAAAGAAATTGCTCGGATGATCAAACCCTTTTATGGGCCTTTGCATGAGAACTTTTTGGTCTTCACAAGCTTCGTTTCAGTGCCAACGAAACCATTTTGCATAGCCTAAGTATATCACGCTCGGTTACGCATGCATGTCGAAACCATGCACGTCTACAGTCGATAACAGCCTATACAGAAACAGATTGCACGGCAAAATAAGAGTCTACGTGCTCTTTCTCAAGTCTTCACTTCATCTCAGTCCCAAAGAACATTTCTGCACTGCCTGACACGCACATATGAGTCACGTAGTTGTGTGACAGACATGTTGGGGCCACAGCAGGCAGTCCTGCCCATTCGGTCTGCTAGTGGTGGTGTGTGTTGGGGGTGGTGTTAGGGGGGGGGGGGGGGGGGGGGGGGGGGGCAAACCTTGACTCTTTTTCTGACTCCCATGTTCTGAAACATCAGAGGAGCAAATCAGCCGCTGACTAAAACATAGCTGGGCTCTAAATCACTTGTTATTTCACTGCTTTGTGGTGCGTGCGCGCGTGTGTGTGTGTGTGTGTGTGTTTGTGAGCACCAAAACGCCCCCCCCCCCCCCCACACACACTTTAAATGCAGATTCCTTTTTTATGTTAGGTTCTTGCTCCCAATGAATGAAGATGAGAATACATCTTATATCTCATATCCACTGGGTCCATTACGCGCATTTACGCTTATTTTAACTTCTGGTCAGCGTCCTGAAGTTTCCAGAGATACAAAAATGTCGGTTTAAGGGAAATGCAGTCACTAAATGTTTCAGGTTGATGCAGTATAGGCTCAGATAGTAGGGTTTGGGAAGGTTTGTCCATATTCTGGGGGGGTTACATGGTCCCCAGCGGAGAGTCTGACTCTGTGTGCTCTGAACGCGCGGGGCCTTTTCCGTTCATAGCGGAAGCCGTGAGCCTGTCGATAGGAGTAAATCTGGTTTCAGAAGCTGTTGAATGTTTTCCTGGCTCCCCGGCCAGCCGCTTCCTCGGGAGCCCGCTGCACGCTGCTGATTATTTTATCGACATCCTCAATACAGACATATTCAGGAAACACTCGGCCTCTGATAGCCCGGGATCCGTTTTCACATATTGTTGCACTTCCTCTGCCTGGCCCGCGAGGATGTGGCTGATTTCTTATGGTTGGCGGCGAGAAGAAAATAAAGCAAACGAGCAGCACATCGAGCCGATGGGACCTCACCAGAGAAGATAAAGGAGTTGAAGGAGTTTAAATTAGGCTACTATTATAGTTACAATTAAAGAGGAAAGGCCAGAACACTATACATAGAGGTTTATGCCTCGACGCAGAGGTCGAAGGTTCGAGGCCGACCTGTGGCAATTTCCTGCATGTCTCCTTCCCCTTTCTCACCTAGCTATTCTGTCCATTAAAGGCGAGAAGCGCCCAAAAAATAATCTTAAAAAAATTAAAGAGGAAAGGGC
>NW_022602661.1:105000-106327 GCF_008692095.1 Etheostoma spectabile | reverse complement strand
AGAGGGGAGAGAGAGAGAGAGAGAGAGAGAACAGAGGGAGAGAGAGATTTAACACACAACAAACAGAAATGATGGGAAATAAGGCATAAATACCCAGTGATGATTGTTATAAGAATACGACTAAATTATATAATCAAAATATAAAAGAGTTGTGAATGGTAGAAGGTAACCTTATAATGATTATTATTATTATAATAATATGAAACATGTTTTAATTATGTTAGAGGTAACCTTTGATCTGCAGTATCATGTTGTGTGGATGTGTAGATGATTTTATATTGTATTGTATCTGTTAGGGGACATTGGGTTAACAGTTTAACATGTTGGGAATTCACTTTTTAATATTACTGTCACCTTACAGATTATTATTTTACCTTCATGAGTGTGTGTCTATTTGTATGTGTTTGTGTCTGAGTGTGTGTCTGTGTGTGTGTCTTTGTGTGTGTGTCTTTGTGTGTCTTTGTGTGTTTGTCTGTATGTGTGTGTGTGTGTGTCTTTGTGTGTTTGTCTGTGTGTGTGTCAGTGTGTCTGTATGTCTGTTTGTGTGTGTCTGTGTGTGTGTGTGTCTGTATGTGTGTGTGTCTGTATGTGTGTGTCTGTGTGTGTGTATGTGTGTGTTCCAGATGTATTTTTAATGTTAATATTACGGGATGTTGTATATTATCTATGAAGGAATATGAATTGTCTTTAATGCATTTATAATAGTTATATCTTGCAGCGTTGTCAGTGTTATGAACGTGTAAATAACGTGTTATAAACATGTTACTAACGTGTTATTAACGTGTCATTATATCTTGGGTATATCTTTACTCTATCGTCTGGATAGTAAAGATCATTAATAAACAATAAAACTTGTTTTGATTTTAGAATAAAAACTCTTTGTTGTCATTATACACCTGTGCAGCACCTGAGCAACGAGACTGAAGCAACACCTGTACAGCGTCAACACGAAATATAAAAATATTAACTTATAATATTAAAATATAATATCAAAAAATAAAGTTTAGGGAGGTAGTGCAGAGAGTGCAGAGTGGAGCCCTGAGAGCCCTGACTATATAAAAAAACGTTGTGTAATTTCAGATTATTGAGAATATGTAATTTACTAAATTAATTATTCCTAAACTAACCAGAAACAGACCATAATAAATTTGTTGTCATGTGCATTTAAAAGTACCAAGTATAATAAAATATAGTATAGTATAGTGTTCACTATAATATGAATAAAATATAATAAAATGAACCTGAATATGTTCACTATATCTGAATAAAATATATTAAAATGACTGAATATGTTCACATAATCTGAATAAAATATAATAAAATATAA